>NW_010393471.1:32328-55542 GCF_000710305.1 Buceros rhinoceros silvestris | reverse complement strand
GGGTGGTGGGAGTAGAGAATAAGCTTACAGAGTTCTAAGACTTTTTGTTTTACAAGAAGTAATAGACTTGCTGCCTTTCTGAGTTGTTGTTCCCAGTGCCTGGGCCCATGATCTGATCCCATTGGGAATACAAAAAGCAAGCCTAAGAAAACAGTTCGGAAGCTGTTTATCCTGAGATCTGGTTTGTTTGCTGCACAGGAATCCATTTTAGAGATATTTCAATGAAAACTTGGACAATGAAACAAAACATTTTAAGACTTAGTATTTATAGACATGTTACTTTGTTTAGTTGATAGTTTTGGGGTTTTTTTTTTTAAGATTTAGGATGTGTGGTTTTGTGGTGTGGGGTTTTTTATTTTTTTGGGGGAGTTTATTTTTGTTTTGAGAGAGATATATACGTGAAGTAATGGGATTAATTCATGTTTTCTTGGCAGCAGCAAAGAGTTGTTCCCTCTCTTCCTCCACCTTGGTGCCTGCTGTATAACCGTGTTCTGCATCTTGCCCCAATCTTTGATATGACAGAATGAGAATGAATGAGAAACAATTCCATCCTGCAAACTGGGTTTAATGTTGGAGGCTAAACGTAATCCCAAAGGTGTAATTGCTAAAAAAGTGGTTCCTACTAGCATTCATGAAATCCCATGTGAGCAGTGTAGTCAGGATGTTTATTTTTATATATATGTACAGGTGTGTTCGTATTTATATATCTACTTTTTTTTCTTCCTGGTTCTGTTTTTCCACTTCTGCTCCATAGCAATACTGCTGAGGCTTGTTGAAAAGGGCAGCTCTCACTCTTGCCAGCCAGAATCTGTTTTTGCAGTGAGGGGTCCCTGCCTGGAAAGTGTTTTCCTGCTATCTTTCTTCTCTTCGCAGGGCGGCAGGCGCAGGGCTGGCCCTCCTGTGTGCTCTGCTGACAGGCGGGTGTTCTCAGCTCTTACTGCAGCAGCTGCTGCTCCTCAGCCTGCCTGAGAGAGCATAAATTAAAATACAAAGATCTCCTGTGGCCACTCTTGGCAGAGTGTGCAATGGCAGCTCAGACCTTCCTGCATCATCTTCACTTGACTTTCTTCTTTTTCTCAAGAATTTGCTCTGCGTTTCTATCAGTCACAGTCTTTTACCACTGGGCTGAATAGGAGCAGCAACCCAGTTGCTCCAATTGTTTTATGTGCTTGAGTGACTGGAGCAGTTTGTGGAGAAGAGAACTAGCAATGTGTGTTTCATCAGAAGCTCAAGTCTTTCCTTTTTGTGCTGCCTGAAGAAGAGTGCTTTTATGTCTGCTGAAGATAACGGGGCTAATTCCTCTCCTCATCTCCCCAGGAAGGCAGGCAGAGTTAGAAACAGCAGAGCCATTGTGTTGCTAGTGTCGGTGTGTCTGTGCTGTGTGAGGCCACTTCCTCGTAGGTGATGTGCAGGGTGATGATGATTATTATTAATCTTTTTATTAAAGTAACTATGTTTGCCTCTTCTCTGCTTCCTCCTGCTCTAGGCCCCGCAGGCTGGTTAGGCTCATATTGGGCACCGGCATTTGGCTTACGCCAGTGCTGTTGGTTGTTTTTCTGTGACGGCAACTGCTCCAGTTTTTGCTAGTCCTCTTACCGATTTCAGTCAGAGCCTGAATTCCAACATCTTTGTGGGGGAAAAAAATAAACTAATTTTTTGTTTTTTGTTGTTTTTAACCCTCCTTGAAATGTCTTTTTAAAAAATATTTTACTTTTTTCCCTGTAGAATGGAAAAATCCTTGTTATACTTGCATCCACTTGTAGCTCCTGTTATCATGGATTTCTCTTCAGGGCATTGTCAGAATTGGAAGGCAGGCATAGGTAAAGCATTTCAGTAAATCATCGTTAATCCCTGAAAATTATGTAAAACATGAGAAACTGTTCCTCTGTTTTTTCGTTTATGTTCTTGTGAATGCAGGGTTAATCTCTTCCTCTGCTCATCTGATCCACTGCTCTAGTTTATGGATATGGAGGTTCTCCATGATTAGTGCAATGACTCCGTGGTTTCTCTTTAACGTTGTTATGTTTTGGCTTTAAATGCAAGCCTGTGCAGCAATGCAACCATCGTTCTGATTTAAGCAGATTGCTGCTTGGAAAATAATTTCAAAACCGTAATTTGAGTGTAAATATATTGATACCTCTGTATGCGGAATTCACATCCTCTCTTAATTTTCAGGAGAGTATGTTAAGCCATGAAAGCTTCTTCAGCCATTTCATTTTCATTCTTCAAAACTTAAGTTTTTTCAAGTTAAATGGACTTTTGCCCCCCACCAATCCTCTTCTGGCATGTAGTTGTGAGCTTTAAGTTCTAACTGGGACACTGGGGCATCTAATAAAAGTATTGGTCTGATTAATTTTTTTTAAAGAGTTATTTAGCTTTTAGTTGAACAAGGACAGACTTTAAGCACTTAGTCTTACCTGAAATCAGTGGCACTGCCTTTCTGTACTGTGAAAAATGGGTCCTAATTTGCAAAGGCTTTGTTTAGAGGAAAGAGAATTTGATACCACTTTCAACAGTAGTGTAAGCTGTGGCCATCTTCAAATATGGCATCAGACTGATGGGGTCTGCTAAGAATTTCTCGTTGCTAATAGAACACACTGGAGTCCATGCTGAATGTTCATCAGAGGTTTCTAAATCATGTAAGTGCTCTGTGAAAACTTGCCCTGTTTTTAAATTTGTCCTTAAAATCTTGTAGTAATTAGGGAAATCGTATAAGCATATAGTAACATTTGGAAATAATCATGGGAGCAACCATGGAATTGCTGTTCTGTCTACCAGTTAGACTTAACAAGGGCAAAATGCCATTACTACCTTCATAATCGGATTTATTTTAATGTCTTTGAATGAAATACATCTGGAATTGACTACAGACTGCTTTGACTGCTTCCTTGCTGCTTAATGAATCTGGCCTTGCCAGAATGCCTGTTAATGGGGTAACTGCTTCTTGGGGCTTGTTTTTTTCCAACCTGTAATATTAGGTATCTGGAAGATCTTGAGTAATGCCTAATGCAGATGCATGCAGTGAGGAGCAGGGTTAATGTCCCCATATCTTTGATCACAATTTTAATGAGCAGTGTTTATAATGGCACAAAGACAGGATCAAAAGATCCCCTTCTTAGGGGGACCCCTTCACTTAGGTGAACATTCTTCTAGGACTAGTGCGGACAAGGTTCCCCTCCCTTCTGGCCTTGGGAGAACTGTTGTACTGTTCTTTTGCAGTTCCTTTTCTTTTTCAGCCTTTAACTTTCAATGAATTAATTGCTCTTACAGCAGATTTCATTTATGATAATTGACATTTACATTCAATAACCATCGATCAGCATTATCCTGCCCTTCCCAGATCTTTGTTCGCGAAGCCAAGCCATGATGGTGATGATGAGGTTAGGTGAGGAGGATTATGATGGGACTGCTGACAGGGAGAGTGGAAGGATTCACTAAAGGGATCTGAGTGGTGTTCAGGATCAAGCTGTTAACTTTCTTTGTCTGATTCTCCAAATCTGGAAAAAATGAACAAATGCAAATGGTAATTCAAATAACTCTGCTGGACGAATACATAGGCTATCCCATTTTGTCATACTTAATAACGTTGTGTGTCATGAAAACCTAAACCCAAAACATACCTAAGCCTAGAACCTGTTTATCCACAGTTGTGTTTTATTAAAATGTCTTGATTTATATAATTGATTTTCTAGATCTGGAGAGAGGGAAGTGGCAGGACTTGCTCGTGCTGCTCATTTTGTCATATTGATTAGGCAACTGAAAGCTACCATAGTGGTGGGGCAAGAGGACAACAGTGTGCAGGTAAACTTGCATGAAAGCAAATGCACCCATGGTGCTAAATGTAGGTGGTGTGTGTTTTTGTTTTTTTTTTTTTCACTAAGTTTAATGCTATTAGCACTAGATTTAGGTGCCAGATGAATAGTTTTATGAGCTGGCATCCTGTATTTCTGTCACATACTGCAGGATGAGTGGGAAAACAAGTGTCCACGCGGCATCTTTGCAGAGGAGCAGTGGCAGGGTAGTTCTGTTGCCGTTGGTAGTGCTTTCTGAGTAGCCCCAACTGCTACAAACCACAGCAGGTCTGTGATGTGAACTTGCCAAGTGGTGCTTGGATTAAGTTGATTTTTCTTTGTTAGATGCTCTTCTGGAGAGTTGCTGTTGTAACAGTGTGGTGACTTTTTTTCTTCTTTCCTTTTGAACAATAAACCTTCTCTATGGAGAGAATGAGAAGTAGTCTGTGCACTGATTTGCTTTTTGTGGTCATTTTGAAGGAATATAAATTTCTGTTTAATTCTGATTAGGGTGTGGTGAGATACCCAGAAATATTGCTGAGGACTCATAAATTTAATTGCAGGAGTTGTAACATTCCTGTCTGCTGTCTTTTTTTCGGTTCTGAATTCGTGTCATCTTTGAATGCATTTTTGTGACCACTGTTGCTTGACTTTCTTGAGGGTTCAGGAGATCTGCTTTTGTCTAAAGTTTTTTCCCTGTCCTTCCATGGCTGGTTAAATAAACATTTCCCTGAACTTCTGGCATACCTTTATGTTTGTGCTATTCTTTCAAGGTGAGGAAGACACTGAGCATATCTGCATCCTCTTCCTGTTGAATACCGTAACTAACAAAAGAGTTCACGAGGGCCCCTTTGATGTTCATGCTAGCCTCTTCTGCAGGCTGAAAAGTCAGCAAACAGGAACTGTACCTGAAGTACTTGGTAGACTGTAATTGTCTACTGTC
Organism: Buceros rhinoceros silvestris; assembly: GCF_000710305.1. NCBI lineage: Eukaryota > Metazoa > Chordata > Aves > Bucerotiformes > Bucerotidae > Buceros > Buceros rhinoceros. Next base: position 50,808 of record NW_010393471.1, on the reverse strand, counting down.
ACACTCTGTTTTGCAAAGACTGGAGAAGCAATATAAATAGCATTGGTGGGTTTTGGTGTTTTTTCTTTCAGGCAATACTTTCCACCCTCAGTTATGACCAATGCACTCTTGGTACAGCTCCCTGTCCAACAGAAGCTGAAGAGACTTCTAGCAGTAGCTCAGTGTCAGAGGGGGAGTGTGTAGCTACCATGTGGAATTTATTATTCTGTGAATTGATACTGGTATGACTCAGGTGGCAGTTTTTAACCTTGCTGGCATGACTCTTTCACAACATAAGATGCCTTGTTTATTTAATATTTTGCTAGGCAATGGCCATGCTTTCGAACAGTCTGATCATGAGATTTTGAGTTTTGTGAGGCTTGCTTTGGATTGACTACTACTACTGTGTTTCCTGTGGGTACTAGTGAAGGTGCTGTAATAGAAATAATTCTGCTTCTCCTTCTGACCAAGTGTACTCTTCATTATTACACTTGGAATGACAAGTTACTGACAATATTCTGTTGGGGTTTTGTTTTGTGTTTTACTGGGGTTTTTCGTGTGTTTTGGGGTAGTTTTGGTTGTTTCGGTTTTGGTTTGGTTTTGTTTTTTTTTTTTTTGAGACTGACCTGCTCACCCTTCCCTGGACCCTCTCCATTTTGTCGTGGGAGCCTGGGAAACATCTGCTGATATATTACCTTCAGGACATTGAAATGTATTGTTCAAAAAGATAGTTTGCGCTATTCTGTTTCCTCTGCTTCCTACTGCAGCAAAACTTGGCCTGGTCTGTGTGTTAAGAAGCCTCTAAGACTGGAGGTCTCTTATGGGCTGTAGACAAGCACGGTGGAAACTTGCCTAGAATTTGGTAAAGACTGCAATAATAGGCTTTGGTTTGGTGTGACTTGCTCTTGGCAATACTTTGCTCAGAATTTGGTAGGCTGTGTAGATAGTTAGGATACACTTGCATTAAGAATATTTTTTTTGGCATTAAACCAACACGTATTTTCATGCTGTAAGTTAAGCCCTTCCTTGCTGATCTTGCATTTGTTCTTGAAAAGCAGCGTACTTTATAGGTGCCTGTGGAAAAATAAAGATTGTTTAGTTTTGAGCAGTTACGTGAAAAAACTAATCTTGTATTCCAGAATACAATGAGTTGTGGATTCTTCGCTCCATTGAGTGAAATATGGCTGGTGTGACCTAGTTTATTTATATATTTAACATACTGGGTACTCTTTGTCTTTTTTTCTTGTTTCCTAGGAAACAAATGCCCTGGTATAGTAGAGAACAGCTATTGTATGGAGACTGCTGCCTGTCTGAAGCATTGTTCTTTTGTAGGTGGAAGGCTTTAAAGGGGAAAGAGCTGGAGTTTTCAAAAACATCTTTATTAACCAAAATAGCACAAGGGTGCAACTCCTCAGTGTATTTATATTTTCCTCAGTAGGAGTATCTGTCTTGTAATGGCTTATCTAGTAAAGCTACTATATATGTTCCCATTCAAGGCACACTAAAAGAAAATGAAAGAGTAACTAATAAATGGTTGTCATCCCTGCTGAGCATCCTGCAGATATGTATTTCTAAAAGTTTTATTTTGACTTATCTGAAATGGAAACCATGATGCAGATTTTGGGGTTAGAGTGAACTTCAGCAAATGGTATTTATTAGTGCAGTAAGTCAAGAGAGGGGTAGGAAAGCTTTTTTTAAATGTAAAAATTATTTCAGTTTGTCATGCTCCTGTGTTTTTGGTGGGTTTTTTTTAATGCTTTAGCCCAGTAATGTTAATTTTGAAGCTATGATGGTGGGAATGGTTTTGATATTGGTAATGCCGAATCTTTGAGTGGTGAAAGAAAACTCAGCAGAACCTGGTTCACTGTTTGAACTGGCTTGTTTATTGATGAGAATCGTGGGGGGAGTGGTGTTGAGTTTTGAGAATTTTGAGCAAATTGGAGAAAGGATAAGGGGGATATGTGGGCTTTTGGTAGTGTGTGACAAAGAGGTGCAAGTTCGTAGCTTTGACCATGCTGTTCAGTTCTCCTTTGGTCTTTCTGCATTACCTTCAAAAAGTGTCGTGAAGGGACCAAGAGGAGCAGGGAACTTCACAATGAACAGTGGTGCAGCTAGTTTAAAGCTGTATCTCTAGGTTGTGACTTATTCTGTTTTTTCTGAACTGCCTGAACTGAGCATGTAGCATGTGCTGTCAGTCCGTTGAGTACAGTAGGGACCAAGAGGTGCAGGGAACTTCACAATGAACAGTGGTGCAGCTAGTTTAAAGCTGTATCTCTAGGTTGTGACTTATTCTGTTTTTTCTGAACTGCCTGAACTGAGCATGTAGCATGTGCTGTCAGTCCGTTGAGTACATACATCACTGATGCCCGAGTGTTGCATGCTGCAGGCTGTGTGGTTTGTACGGCTCTGGTGCTGCGGGTGGATGATCCTGCCCCCATGTGTGCAGGTGCTTAAGGTGAATAGATTGTTTGAGTCTTCACCATTTGATGGTTCATTTCTTTCTTGCTGTTGTTTGAGGTATTGATGTCTGTCTTGATAATTTTATTTTCTTTAAGTCCACAGTGCGTTGAGATGGGAATAGTGTCGGGAAGACATACATACATGTAGCTCCATGATTCCCCAGCAGAGTTCTGTTTTGCACCACCCTAGCCCCTTCCTAGGGGAAGGACATGCAGCTAACAGTAGGCATGTGTGATCGCGAGCCTTCTAGAAGAGTGAGCAAAATAAGGGGGTGTGCTGGGGTGTGGAGCTTGGTTCATTTGTTACATGTTGGGTTTGGAATCCAGCGGAACTAATTCTGTGTCCCTATTTCCAGTAATATGGATATGATGCAGGCTCACTGCCTTCCCTAGGGGTTATAGGCTAAACACCTTTTGATGATAAACTGCAGTGAAGGCTCTTGCTAAAGTGGAGGGGTTTTGTCTGTTTTTTAAATAAAGATGTGAGGTTTTGAAAGTAGTAGTATACCTTCAGTGCAAGAACTGCGTGTAAAGGGAGCATGAAGACCTCACCAAGTACACATCCAACAGTCCAGAAGCGTCATCCATCTGGCAGTGGCAAGTCCTTCTACATCATAAAGTCTGAATCTGTGATGCTGGGCTGCTCTGGGAGGCGGGAGAGAGCCCTTTTGATCTCTGTCAAGAGGGGGAGTTGCTCTTTTGTGTCTGCTGCCTCAGCTATTACTGGTTATTACAGTCGTGCAGCGTGGTGGTGAATGCAGTTTAGTCCAGCTGGTGGCCAGTCACAGGGCTCATTGTTGGGGCCTGTTCTCTTTAACATCTTTATCAATGATCTGGATGAGGGAATCATGCGCACCCTCAATAAGTTTGCAGATGACACCAAGTTCGGCAGGAGTGTTGATCAGCTTGAAGGCAGGGAGGCTCTACAGAGGGATCTGGACAGGCTGGATCAACAGGCCGAAGCCAGTGGTGTGAAATCCAACATGGCCAAGTGCCAAGTTCTGTGTTGGGGCCTGTTCTCTTTAACATCTTTATCAATGATCTGGATGAGGGAATCATGCGCACCCTCAATAAGTTTGCAGATGACACCAAGTTCGGCAGGAGTGTTGATCAAGTGCCAAGTTCTGTGTTTGGGTCACAACAACCCCCTGCAATGCTACAGGCTTGGGGAAGAGGCTGGAAAGCTACACAGCAGAAAGGGACCTGTGGGTGTTGGTCAGCAGCTGGCTGAAGATGAGCCAGCAGTGTGCTCAGGTGGCCAAGAAGGCCAACGGCATCCTGGCTTGTATCAGCAATAGTGTGGCCAGCAGGAGCAGGGCAGGGATTGTCCCTCTGGACTTGGCACTGGTGAAGCCTCACCTCAAATCCTGTGTTCAGTTTTGGGCCCCTCACTACAACAAGGACATTGAGGTGCTGGAGCGCGTCCAGAGAAGGGCAACGAAGCTGGTGAAGGGTCTGGAGAACAAGTCCTTTGAGAAATAGCTGAAGGAACTGGGGTTGTTCAGGCTGGAGGAGGCTGAGGGGAGACCTTATTACTCTCTACAAGCACTTGGAAGGAGGTTGTAGTGAGGTGGGGGTCGGTCTGTTCTCCCAAGTAATAAATGATAGGACAAGAGGAAATGGCCTCAAGTTGCACCAGGGGAGGTTTATGTTGGATATTAGGAAAAATTTGTTCCCTGGAAGGGTTGCAAAGCATTGGAACGGGCTGCCCAGGGGAGTGGAGTCTCCGTCCCTGGAGGTATTTAAAAGATGTGTAGATGTGGTGCTGAGGGACATGGCTTAGAGGTGACCTGGCAGTGTGCTGTGTTAAAGGTTGGATTTGATGACCTGAAATGTCTGTACCAATCAAAATGATTCTGTGAGTATGATGGTGGTGCACTGCAGAGCTTTCAGTCTAGCTCTGAGCAAGTACAGTCACAGCTCTGTGATAGCTCACCTTTGTGAGGACATATGACATGCATCAATGTTCATGTCACACAGGACTGCTACTATATGTCATTTGGGACGCTTCTACATGTTCTTAGGTTTTGTTGACGAATTTTTCCCAATTAGTATTGGGGAAGTGGAGGTACAGCCATCTTCATACTGCCTTACAAAGGCAAGGTATCCAAGGTTATCACAGGATCATTTAGGTTGGAAAAGACCTTTAAGATCATTGAGTCCAACTGTAAACCTAATGCTGCCAAGTACACCACTAAACCATGTCCCTAAGTGCCACATCTACACCATCCTTTCTGGTGGATTCCTAAGACAGAGCCTGTTTTGTGAAGGAAGTTATTTTTCTTAAAAAGCTTTCTTCGGTGTTAAAGGGACATCAGGTCCTGTGTGGTGATTTCTGTAAATTAATCAGATGATGGTCTCCCCAGGTAGTCTTGTGAATTACCAAGTAGGTTTACCTAGTGGAAACACAAGCAGGTAACTGATATGCTCTGGGGGTTCAATACCGCCATAAACTGCTGTTCAGGAGTACCTGTTCCTACTTGTACTGGTTCAAAAAGATGGCTGACTGCTAGTAATGAAAGATTTTACAAGTCTTTGAGCTCTTCACATGCCAGCGTTTCTGAACTGCAGGTACATTATGCTACTGCAGTTTTTCACTGGTTACCCGCAAATGGTCAAATTGAAATAAAATTTGAAGATGAAGCATTATTTTTAGAATCCCTCCAAGGATCTTATTCAAGTTCTTGTGAAAGCAGCTGTGCTTGAAGTGATCTTGACCTCTTGCAAGAGCTGTGCGCCAGTGGAACTGCTGAACTTGTTGGCTGACTTTGTGCACATCAAATAAGGCTTTCTCAACAGCTAGGCTCAGTAGTAGACAAACAACTTCAGGTTTCAACACAACTGTGTGAGAACTAGGACTTTTTGTTTTAAGACATCTGAAGTAGTTTTTCACCTGTAAAGACTGGAGAAAGGGAGAGGGGGAAAAAATAGATCTCCATGTCATAGATATCTCTTAAGTAGTAAAGTATCTAGATTATATGGTCCAAGCCAGTTAGCTGTTGCTAACATCCCTTTGCATAATAAATACTTGGTATGCAAATGAACAAACCATTCATGAGGAGCTGCTGGTTAGCTTGCTGTTCCCCCACAGACTGTGGGAGAATACTGGAAAGAACTCTGCCTTGACTGTTCAGTTATTAACCCATGTTATTATAACCCATGGATGCATCAACTAAAACTGCAGAAATGGAGAGGCGAAGCATCTGGCAGGGAGGATCTTTCTTGCTCTTCCTGCTGGGACTAAGTTAAAGCCTGTGAGCAGTGGCTATGGCAAATTTTGCAGTATGCCATGTCCACAAGAAGAGTTCCTGTTCCATAGGTAAATTAGTTAGCACTTTCAAGCTGTTTTCTTCTAAAATGTTCCACTCCCCTCCCCAAACCCAATGCTTGCCTCTATTGCCTTTCTCCTGGTCACTTTTTGAGAGAAGGTAGAAGGAGGCTGTGATGATCAAAGTGACAATTGGAAACAGGGCTGTAACTTCTGTCTCTGCATTCTCATTAAGCATTCTCATGTGTTGGATCTTTAATATTGTCTTTCTTTTGTTTCACTTAATGTGGCTTTTCTTAATAGTACATGCCATGCACATCCATTGCTGCTCTCAGAGCATTTGTGTCCATCGCAGATGAGTGTGTTTGAGACTGTTTGATTTAGCAACAATTCAAGATTTATTGATAGTATAAGATAAATCATAAGGTTGAATTTTACCAGCACTTAATGATTAACCAATGTAAGGATTAGCAAGTGATTTAGTGAAGTATGCTGCCATAAAATAGTGACTTAATTACAGATTGAAGAATGACAAGATTCACACTAACTTACTGCAGGATATCCTAAATCGAGGTATGTGTGTATGTGTAAACAAAAAACATACAAACACAGACAGACAGAAATACTTGGATCCAGTGGAATATATAGTTACCCACATTCATAAAGTAAATGTATAAAGTCGAACACCTAGGTAGGTAGAAAGGTGGTGGCAGAGGCTAACCTAAAGTTAAATCTTCCCCCTGCAAGTTTAAATACTCACAACGCATCAGAGCTACTCAGCAGGTGGTAGTTGAGTCTCGAGGAGGTTGACTTGCCCAGGCCTCGCGTAGGCTTTGTTAACAGATGGTCCAGAGTCATCCCAGCTCAGGGGAGATGCTGGTCACAGCCCACTGCAATCCAGGAGAGTTCAAAGGGTTTCACTTAGGATCACTATTTATAGGGTCTGAGATAGTTTACTTTTGTCAGGTTCTTTTCCGCTTCAGCCTAACCTGGGTGATGTCACCAGTTGCGCATGCCCAGAACTTGCTAGAATTTAGAGTTCTGGTATTCCCCCTTTGGGCCACCCCCCAGGTGCAGGTGTACTAGGCTGTCAGAGGGCCGGTTGATGATCGTTGTTGTTCCCAGGTGATAAGAAGGGGGAGTGGGAGTCGGGTTTGTCAGTGGGGTGCCTCAGTGCTCTGGTCCACTGCTTACAATCTGTACTGGGTTGTCGGGAGGTATTTGGTGTTATTGTCCCCAAAGAATAGGGGAAGCAGGAGCAGGTACGTTAAGGTGGTGCCTCAATGCTCTGTTAACGCTCCCTGTCACAATCTGTATTTGACTTTCCAGTGGATTCTTGTGTGACAAAGATGACGCACCCTGTACAGAGCAGGCTGTGAGTGGGGGAAAATTGTATCACCACAATATGCAAGTATAAAAACTCTGAAGTGTAGTGGATTTGAGGTGCTTGTGTAAGGCAGCATTGTGTATGTAAATGCAAAGTAGACACTCTGTGCTGTGGGATGACAAAATGTGTCACTTAGGGCAAGATCTTAACTGTTGTAGAAAACACACATGGAAATTACAAGAGTTCATTACGTAACTAGAGCATCTGGTTATTGTTATTCAAATCAATTGTCATACTAAAAGCTAAACACCTGTAGAGAAGTTGTCCTTGTATGTTAGAGTCATCCTAGCTGTTCCACAATGCAGTGTAAATATCAGAGCAGCTCTGATGTAGCCTTAGGACACTTCACACTTATATGAAAGTTACAGTTGAATTTAGTTTTACTATGCTTTTCATCATATATTTAATGACATGACCATAGGAAAGTTTATCCAATTTTTTTTTCCTTTTTTTAAAGAAATTCAGCTTTGGAGATCTGGGCTACATCTCTGATTAGAAGGGGGTAGACGTGTACAGAAGGACACAGTCACTCCAAATGTCATTCCGCCTTCTTTGCTTATATTGCAGGATGATTTCCCTTTGCTTTCCCTTCTCTTTGTTACCTACTGTAGCTTGATAAGGAGAACCAAACTGGTCTTCTGCAGGCCGTGTTCCTGAGTTGTATTCCTAGCTAACATTCATAGGGGTGTAGAGGGATATCCATAGGGAGAAGCCAAATGGATACTTAAAAATATGGAAAATGGTCTTGCAGCCTAATCACAGGGAGTTTCTAATATCTGTTAAGGTTTCTCACCACTGCTAGAATTTGCTTTTCTCTAAGTTAGTTTTGGAAAACCAGGTGCTCTGAGGAAACGAAAGTGGTGGCCAGCTAAAAGAGCAGTGTCAGACAGTGGCTGATGCTGTTTCGGGTTGATGTAAACTGGCACTGATGATGTGGGTATGCAATCTCACAATAGCTGCAGTGTTAGTGGGGTCCCATGGCACGGAGCGAATCGCATGTGGCAGTGCCTACTGGAAAAGATTACTTTCCTCACTGGGGTTCCCTCTAAGGTATTGAAGGGCTTTGAGTCATAGTGGTGGAATGAGAAGCAGAAAAGAAGAACTTTTCTTGAGTGTGCTCTTTCTTTTTGTTTTCCTCAGTGCTGGTGACTGATCTGTTGATCAAAGCTTCAGTTGTGCCAAGTACTGTGTGTGCAACAGAATTGCTTAAGGGTTGCATCTGGATCATTGTCAAGCACGTTCTAGTCCCTGCAGAATAGGTCTGCAAGACAGCAATGAGGTGTGAATGACAGGTCTGCTGCTTTAATTCAAAGGACTTGGTTATTAGGACTCAAATTGCAAATCTTTGTATAGTGAGTTTTTTTAGTGCTTCCAGTTACATCCAGTAACTTCCTGCAGAGCAAAACAGAAAGTCTGTCCCCTTTAACGATGTTTAGTTTGTTTTGAGGAGCGTCTCTTCAGAAAAACTTCTGCGAGTTTTTCAGCTAGGTGTCATATGAAGTGGCTGACTGTCTTGGTGGCAGAATCACCATCTGGCAGGTGAGACTGTTAATTGTACTGGTGTAAATGTTGGTTTGCTCTCCAGGGCTCCTGTTCTTGGCAGGCCCTGGCCGCCCTGTGCCCGGGTCTGTGATGTCCGGAGGTAGAGCAGCGACTCTTTCATGGGCACCCCCTTGTCGTGGGGAAGGAGCTTGCGTGCCCTTGTGAGGTTGAGAGCTGTGCTGGTGGTGGCATGTGCCTCTGGTGGGGTCTACCAGGCCAGATGGGTCTCAACTGAAGGGTCAGACAAAGTGTGTCCACGGGCAGGATGGGCTCACTAGCCTTTGGGCAGCCATCCTAGGAGAAGGGCAACTCTGACTCCAAACCTGGGCAGATGGAGCTCGTTTAGCCTTGTAAGGCTCCATCTAAGAGAAGGATACTCTAACCAAACCTATGACCCGAGGACTTCGCTGTCACCGTCCAAGCTTGCTAGGCGCTGGCAGATGAACCTCAGGTGTAAAGGGTGGAGCCAGTTCCGCGCACGCTGCGCCTCACCTAAAAAATCCACCGCGCAGTCCCGAAGGGTGCACTCATCGCTTGCAGTGGGCATGGGAAAAGCCCTTCCCAGATCTTCGTTTGTGAAGCCAAGCCGTGATGATGATGAAATGTTGGTTTGACAGCTCTCTAAACTGAAATGGTGAAATTATATATGTTGAAAACATACATAAAGCTTTTTTTTGGTTTTGCGTCTTTTGTTTCCATTAAAAGCTACATAATTAATAGTTTCTGTTTAGAGAACAGCTAAAGAAAGAAGTGCTAGTGCCTTGAGGAAGAAGCAGCCTCTGTCCCAAGAGTGAAACAGGAATGAGCAATAGAAGGAAGGTGTGAAGCTTAAGATCTGTGGAGGAAAAATTACTTGCACAATCACAGACTAAACCTTGCCCAAGCAGGACATCAATATATGAACACATACGACCTTTGAAAGGAAAATCATGATCAACTGTAAGAAAATGTAGTGGAGCTGCTCTGTGGTGTCATCATGGTTTTCTGCTTGCTAGCTAAATGCAATGGTGCAGTGAATTTGAAATGGTAGAAACTTAAAAGGCTTCTTTTGCATGCAGATGTGATAATTGGTGGATGTTTGACAAGTTTATTAAAGATTGTGGTTTTTAATGGGAGTACCAAATCTGGTTTACTTTAGATGCTTTTAGCTATCTGTGGCTCCTGCTTGTTCTTAGCTGCTTTTTTTCTCTCCGTTTAATGCAGTACTTGCTGCAGGACGACATACTCCTTTTTTCTCTCGACTAAGTTTCTGTACATCAGTATAATTATACAGTGAGCTTTCACCCAGTCAGCGTGGGTTTATGAAAGGCAGGTCCTGCCTGACTAACCTGATGTCCTTCTATGACAAGGTGACACATTTAGTGGATGAGGGAAGGGCTGTGGACATTGTCTACCTAGACTTCAGTAAAGCTTTTCACACTGTTTTCTACAGCATTCTCCTGGAGAAACTGGCTGTTCATGGCTTGGATGCATGGACTCTTCATTGGGAAGAAAACTGTCTGGACGGCAGTGCTCAGAGAGTGGTGGTGAATGGACCTCAGTTGGTGACTGGTCACCAGTGGTGTTCCCCAGTGCTCAGTATTGGGGCCTGTCCTCTTTAACATCTTTGTTAGCAAGCTGGATGAGGGGGTCGAGTGCACCCTCAGTAGGTGACACCAAGTTAGGTGGCTGTGTTGGTCTGCTGGAAGGCATGGAGGGATCTGGACAGGCGGGATCAATGGGCTGAGGCAAATGGCAGATAAGCAGTTCTCCATACCATGTAAGCTTTGCACTTCAGCGTTATTTTGGAACCTGCCTTGAGCTTTTTTTAAATGTGACCTGCATTTCTAGTTTGTATCTTAGAAATAGAGTTGAGTGATTGACCTGGGCAGTAACATGCAGTTTGAGTTATTTTGACCTGAAATTTCTGGGGATTTTTTTTTTTAGGATTGCATTATTGCTTGATTTTTCTTTTCTTTTGCAAAGCGAAAGAGTGATGTGGTGGAACTTGTTTTTCATATAAAAGAGCAGCAGTGCTACCTGTGTGTGAAAAGGCCAGTACTCCTGCTTTTATACTGAATGGACTGTTCTAGTCAGCTGGAGTGAGGCCTTATCTTAACATTTTCTTCCAGAAGGTGTACTTTTGAGTCTGCTCAAAGTTGCTTTGTTGTGGAGATGTACTGGCACTGAGGCTTTTGAAAGCCTATTTACATGACAGAATAATAGTAAATTTAGGTGAATGCTTTTTAAAGCCTTTCACAAGTGCTGAGATTCAACACTGTAATCTTTTCTTGGGTTGTGTTTCAAAGAAATTGTTTTCCACTTTTGTTGAATAATCTGTAGGGAAGCAAAGCAATCTGAAGATCAAGAAACAGATGCTGATCCAAATAAATTTATAGCAGCTAGTGATAAAGAAATAATCTTTTTAGAACAATGGATTTATTGCTGAATCTAAGTACTGTACCTCGGTATTCACTTACTTGAAATGATTTTTTTTTTCCTATGTATTGGAAATGCTGCTTGCTTCAGATTTCTGCTTATCTATTGGCACTGAAGATCGAGCTTTTAATACAAAGGTCTTGCAGCATCCATTTCCTCACTGCTGTGAGGGGAGGTGCCCCGTCCTGGCAATTGCTGGACCACTCTGCTGCTTTGCTATGCCATGGTGACTCTGTGGCTGGGGAGAGGCAGCAGCAGGCAGAGGAGTAAGCTTTCCTGAATTCTCCTCCTCACACAACAGCTTCTGTTCCAGAGGCTTTGTATTACAGGAATTCAGTGTAACTGAATTGAAGCCTACGAGGAATGTGATTTGAAAATCTGAAGTTTATGATGATCATTCATTAATTGAAAAACTTTTTCAAATGGTTTTATCTTGCACATTATACCTTAAGTAGAGATAGATGTAGTTCTGGGTGGTGTGTCTACTGCTGTGGTTCTTAATTCAGCTAGTAACCGAAGAGGAGGTTAAGTTGGAGTATCTTTAGAAATGATGCATTTTCAGAAAGAGATCATCATGGGGAAACTTACCATTAATAGCGAAGGTATTTGAAAAAAGTGCAGATGATCTTTTCTCTGGAGTTTTGGGTGGGGGGGATTTTTTATTTTTTCATTTTAAGTAGGCAGCTCATTGGCAAGTGGTATTATTTTAGCCCATTAGGTTACAGAATCCTATAGTATTGTAAATGTCTACTCTTCTGAGTTCTTAAGATGTAACACTGTGAAGCAGTTCGGGTTCGCTGCATGTAAAGCTACTCCCACTGTCACCACAGCCACAATACCTCTGATAGAACCAGAAACAACATATAATCAGTCTGGGTGATTAAACCCTACCTGGTTACTTGTCCAATAGGTATAGAAAAGATGCTAAAGGTTGGAGAGGATTTGAAAAACTTCTTCCACAGCTCCAGCCGCCTTCTTCACTCAGTCTTGGAGTGGTGAAATGCAAAAGAATTACAAGCTTGTTTGAGTATGGGAAGAGAGACAGAATTGATGGAGATTAGTCAGAAGTATCTCTTCATAGGGTAGATTTCCTGATAGCAGACTTATCACTTGGTCTTTTCCATACTGTCCAGTGCCAGAAAATAAAGAGTATCTTAGGGCAAAGTGTCCCAGTGCTGAGCCAGACTGGTTTAGTTTGGCTTATGTCTGGGCATTGCTGTGAAGGAACACATCTCCTCAGCTTGGAGGTGAGGGAAAATGAAAGAGCCACTCTGTAGGTCTCTTTGTCACCCAGCTCTGTCTCTGATGCAGCAAGACTTGCTGGACTGTGGCAGGGTTGATGAGATGAGCACTCTGTGGTCCGCCACTTGGTGCCAGGAACAGAAACCATAGGGTTTCAGGTTGATCAGCGTTGAATGGAAAGCACTACAGGCAGCCTGAGAGTGCCTTGCTCACCCACTTGCTGCAGGCTCAGTGCCCAGACACCTCCTGCTTCACCCTCAGGTTGTGCACTTGTAAGTTCCTTGTGTTTCTGCAGAACAAAACCAGGCTGAGTGCTGTTGCCACACTCACTGTGTCCTTCCTTCTCAACTGAGTGGAATGCTACTTTTAAAAATACTTCATCATGTATGTGGCTACACAAAGTAAGCACTGTGTAATTCTCAGACCTGAACTTGGTGGCTTGTGAAGATAATTTTCCCCATGCACAGCTCTGTATAAGATACATTTTGTAACTTGCCTAAAGGGTCTAGCGTTTGAATCAAGTTCCTGTTGTTTCTTCTCTTTTGTGTAAATTTGGTGCAGTGCATTGCATGTTTTTATTTAAAGGCAATTTTCTGTATGGGACTTAAGTTTGGAGAACTTGTCATCAGTTGTAACATGCTGATGATTCAAATATAGTGCCCAATGAACAGTTTATTCAATTTCTAATTAAGATTATTTTATATCTGGCCGTTTTTAATTGCCAGTTGTCACTTCAAAAATAGCCATTCTGCAATTTTTAAAAAATGAAATCTGATTGCTTTCATTACATGTACAATTTCTAAGGTTATCATTCCTTCTGTAAGCACTTGGAAAGAGGGACAGCCTGTTTCAGCTAACTGTGGTGTAACTGTCCTAGTGGCTATGACAAATTGTGTCAACTCTCCTTCAATTATGGGGGCAAAAATGAAATATAAACAGACTTGTTTATATAGGTGCAAAGGTCTGACTTTATTTGATAAAGTGTGGTTTGGTTTGAACTTTCACTTTTCATCAGCACTGGTAGCTTAGTATTTTGATGCATAGTTTGTTTCTGAGGGCTCTTGAGTTGAAAACTACATGCAGGTATGGGTAAAGGATTGTATTTCATATTTTATATTGTATGTGATCTTGCTTCTGGACAATTCAGCCAACTCCGACCTGCAGTTTCTTAATTCAACCACAAATTTTGTTTTGACTTGAGTTTTTAGGGGTGGTTTTATTTTTTTTTATTCTTACACTGGTGTCACAAAATAGCAAGGCACATGCAAATGGCCAGCATAATTTGTGATTACTTAAAACTAGGGGGGGGGTTGAGGGGAAAGGGATATATGCCTGGATTCTGTAAAATCTTGATAACGTACCAATGTACCATCCGCCACCAGTGGGCTGAAAGATTGCATTTCTGTGTGACAATTCTTTTACCACCGCTCGAACAGTAATCTTCAAACTTTTGCTGACCTCTTGGCAAGAATACAGAAGGAGTAGGGTGCTGAATGTGTAATGCTCTCCTCCTTCCTCTCTAATAATTCCAAAAACCTTTGAGCCACATGCTCAATATTTATTGGGAGGAAAATGAGCACCTTTGACTGAGTGGTGCTGGAAGTTCTCACTATTAACATCTTGCCCAAAGGTATGGAATGGGAACCTGCCACAGAGGATCTTGTTTTATGTACAGGAACTCTTTGAGCAGTTGAAGTTGAGTTGTCCGCTTCCAGAACTTGAAAAAGGGAGAAGAAAAAAAAAAAGCTAAGAATAACTGAAGCATCCTTTTATACTGCAGTTCTTAAGTCTCTTGCCAAAGGAGAGCCACAGCAAATCAATGGGCAAAGCCGTGTGTGTCCTGAGTTAGCGAGAGGTCTACACCCTTGAGTTATTAGTTAAACATGGGAAGAAATGACCTGGCTTTCAGAAGAAACTACTAGCAGAGCACTACTTGATATTTGGCTCTGTTACATTCCCAGTGATATGAATAGACTACTTATGTTGCAGCACGTAAGCAGGATAGAATATGAGTCTACAGCAGTCGGTGAAAACAACATATGTTTGATTTTATAAAGATTTAAAGACAGATGGTGACCCATAGGATAATTATATAACAGACAAAATTCTCTTAACAAATCTTTTTATAATAGCTGTGGTAATTACTCATAAGTAGCCAGTCACTGAAGTCTTTTTCTGTTTTGTAAATAGTACAGGGATCTAGTTTAGCCTCACGTGAACTCTTGGGTAGGTTTGTTCTTTAGTCTAGGTTATTTTTTTTCCACTTGCCTTGTCTTCTCTGGTCTTCTCTTGCTCTTGGCAAAAGGCCCAACTGATGTGTGATTCTGTTCAATCAAGTGAAATAAAGCTGAAAATGTCATCTCTCCCTTACATCTGCCTTTTCCTATTTTCTTTGGCTCCATAGACTCCCTGTGTTTTACTCCTCCCAATCTCTGTCCAAAGGGATTAACATTCCCTTAAATCTCTTACTGCATGTTGCCCCGTAGTCCACCTTGAAGGAATGGAGTTCAGAATTAAGATCTGTTTTCCGGGAACTGCTGAATTTCATCCAAGATTTTACCTCTGTTTCTTCAGCTGTTATTGTGGCTGTTTCTTGCATGACTCCTGAGTGGACTTGGAAGTTGTGTACATTGCTGGAGAAGAGTTTTTTAGCACTGGGAAAGAGCTGGACAACTAATGAGGCATCAGTGTAGCAGCCTTTGAACCACCAGTGGCCCTTATTGGTCTGACATCAAGACAAACTGCCTGTTTGCAAGGACAGTTGCCTTTTGGTGAGGATTTTCAGGGGTGGATTTAAAAAACAATGTGCTTTCTTCCCTCTCTGAGTCTCATCTTTTCAGTATCTGGTGGCTCATAACCCATCCGCTTTCGGTGTCCAAAGGGCAATTTGCCAGCTCCATACAAGCCACAGGTTGCTCCTTGACTGGCATCTTCTTAGGAGGGAAGGGACAGAGAAAAGCTTTTTCCTAGCTTGTTACTTGTATCATGTTCTTGCTGATTTCTGCTTTTCTAGTGAAGGTAATATGCAGGGCAGGGACTCGAGTGCAGGTGCTGTTGAGTAGGCTGGCCAAGATTAAGGAGATGTTAAAGTGGGGAGGGACAAAATTCTGCTAACACAGTATTTTTAGTGATGCTAACCAAAAAGAGAAGCACATATTGAGCACTGGCCAGTTTGTCTGCAAAGTGTGCTTCTTATTTAAAGGCCTCTGTGTGAAACTGTATCCCTGCTTTCCCCAAAGGAATCACTGATAGCTTCCTTGCTAGCCATGGACCTATACCAATCAAAACAGATTAGGGTTTGAAGAAGTAATTATAGGAAACAGAGCAGCAAAAGTACTTCAGTAAGTGCCACTACAGTTTCTCAGCTGGAGAAGTGCTAATATTGAGATCCTCTGGGACACCACACTATTTTCAGTGGTAGATGAGTCAGCCTTGTCCTTGACAATTTTACTTGAGTTACAAGAAAGTTCCTCTTAGCAAGAACAGCTCAGGACTACTCTTCTGTTAGCCAGGTCATTACTCTCTGAAAATGTGTCTCATGTGACCCTATGCACAGAGTAAATTTCCTTCATGCTATCTTACAACAGTGTGAGCCTGAAACAACTCCTAAGAAGTCATCTGGAAGCTGATCAAAGACTTCTGCCTGCCAAGGCTCTATCTGTTCAGGCAAGGATCCTGTGAAAGCACAGATAGGGGAAGGTGTTCTGGGGTTTTGGAGTGGTGTGGGGGGGAAGAGGCTCTTTGGTGACCTTTGTAGGTTACCAAATTAAACCATTTAAATAATAATAAATTAAGAAAGATTTGCCTTTCTAAGGTCAACCAACTTAATGAAAATCCATTCATTAAGAAATGACAATTTGTTAAAGTTTACCAAGAAAGCATCTCATCTTAACTTCATTTTTACGGGAAAGCATTCCCCTAAAATCCTTGTTGTTCCAATGCAGAATTATTTGGTTGTCTGATAACATGGTTAATTTCCTTGCTCCTGTCCTGCAGAAGAGGTTCAGATCAGATTCAGCCTCTGGCTTAGACAAATTGAGAAATTAAACAGAACAGGATCTCTAGCATCCTAAGCAAGTTTCCAAGTAACCAGACTCTTGATTGCTTTGTGGTGATAACTTCCATGATTATCCATCGAAGAAACCTGTTGATTGCTTGATCTGGATGGGAAGCCTTTTGTTAAATTGTTAGGACCCTTGCAGGACAGTAAAATACCTTATTTTCGAGGACTAATACGTTTTTTGTTTTAAAACTGTAAAAATCTTTTCACATTATTCATTTGAATTTTTAGCTCATTTCTAAACAGTCTTTCTGACAGTGCACGATGACCTGAGTGTTAACTGTGAGTCACTCCGAATCAGCAGTGTCAGTTACTTGTGAGATAGTCGCGGGGTGCTGTCTTTGCTCACCTGTGCAAGTCGCCATACCTGCTTTTAATGCAGCTGATGAGCGGATTACCCTTGAAGCCCTCCACATGCCAGGTGGCACAGAGTTCCTTCTTGCTTCAGAGCTCCTAGCCGTATAATTGCAATTCCTCATGACCCATCACCAACCCCCTGACTTTCCTTGCCCCTGCTGGTTAGTGCAGTCTGTTGTCTCACTTTGTTTTACTCGCATCTACTAGAAGCCCTGTGAATGATGGTGGGTGTTTAATATACACATTCAAGGATTTAAAAACTGTGTTCAGTCTTGGGCCTAAATTATTTTGTATGCCATTTTTTCCTGTGGTTTTTTTTTCCTTCCCAATTTATTATCAGGACAGATGGATTTTTTAATTGAACAGCTGTTCAGTGGTATTCCAAGATTATCCAAATCAGTACTTCTAAACCAGTGTTATAAATAACTGCATTCCCTTTATAACTGAGAGCTGCCTTTGATCTTTTTTCCATGTCCTACTTCATTTCAGCCTATTAAAGTGACTCCAGTGTTCTCAGTCTTGCCCTTCATCTGTATGGAGATGTGGCTTGTGCTTGGACAAATGAGTACACAAATTTTGCATTAAAATCTCAGGGTTTGCTTTTTTGTGTGTGCATCTTTTGTGAAGCTCTTTTAGGAATGAGGTGTATTTGATCAGCTGGTCATTCTGTAGCTTGCTTAAGTACTGTTTGTATATAAATCAAGTTGCAAAGGCACATAGTTTATATTGATGTTATCACATAAATATTGGTTGACTTGTCTGGTTTTGAGAACAGCTGGAACTCTCCTTTTGGTTTTTCACCCTGAAGAATTCCTGAATTACTGTTGGATTATTTCCTTGTTCAGTGTCTTAGTGCCACATGTTTTAATTTGTGTTATTTGCTCTGAGAGACCTGTGGCTGGGAGGAGGACAGCCCTGATCGGCAGAAATCATTGTTACTTTTCTGAGTCAGTTTACAGACCCTGCTGTAAGACCTGGGAGTGCAGTAGGGTCACTAAGGATCCAGCAACCAGGAACCTCTCCCCAAAACTTCCAGACATCAGCTGTCTGCTGATACACCTTTTGCACCAACGACCTTTAAAGATAAAATTGTACATCTTCCCTTGTTGCTTAATATGTTACGCATACTAATTACATGCTTATTAATTATTCAGTTATCGTACACATCCTATAAAGAGCTTTGTGATTCTGAGGCAGGTGTTACTTGTGCTGATGATTGTTTGCTCTTCTTAAGATATGGTATACGAGTTCAAGAGAAGATTGGTCTCCCAGACATAACAAGATTGCTTTCTTATCTGTTTATGGAAATAGCAGCTCCCCAGTAAGGCGGAGTGGTAAAGTACAGTCACAGCAAGGTGATTTCTTGCCAGTGCAAGCCTTGAAAAATGCTGTCTCCAAGATAAGAGACTTAATTTTTAGTCATAATTTAAGCTAATAGTGTCAGAATTTGGGACTACTGATTTTTATATTTTTCTTTGCCTATGAAAACTGAGCCAAATGAAACTGGGAATCTCAAGTAATGAATAAAAGGTTAGCTACAGCTAACAGTAGTGAGTAGCTAGAGCTTTGTGGAAACATAATTGTTACAAGATTCAAGAGTTGATGCTTCTTTCTTTTGAGTATTTTCGTTTTCTAGTACTGAGACTTGAGAAAAGGCTTTAAGGCTTCAAGTAGTATTGCTTCTAGTTAATCAAACGAGGTGCATGGTGCTGACCTGAAGGAACAGAACGCCAGTCTTTTTCTCAGTAGGTAGGAAACCCCACTGCCG
>NW_010393471.1:26740-32203 GCF_000710305.1 Buceros rhinoceros silvestris | reverse complement strand
GAACGGATGGAGATGCCTTTGTTTCTTGTGTGAAGAGCAAGTGTCAGGTAAAGTGCAGGCACAGAAGTTTCTGTTTCCTTTTCTGGAGTAGTCTGGGAGGATGCTCTTAAAACGTCCTCTTAAAATGTTCTGGAGCATTAAATTCAGTCTGGAAAGGTGTTGCTGTCATTGCTCTTATTGTTGCAAATTCTCATTAGTGAATGTTGGAATAACCTGACCTATGCTAGGATAGTGCATGTGTCTGTATGTGCATTTCTACACACACATACATAAACACACACGCACAATTGCTTTATGTCACAGAAGTTCCTCAACACTACTACTGTGTTCTTTTTTTTTTTTAACTTGTTTTGCTTTACTTTTCGACCAGGCTATGAATTTTTTTCTTTATAAACTGACTGAAAAAGACAGTTGGGGGAAAAATACTCATCATTCTGTTATAAATGTAACAGTAGCAGGCATCTGTCTTGTTTGTGAATTATCTTTTATTTCTTATAATTTAAATGTGACTTTTTATAATGTAAGTTTCCTAATGGAAGTGGGGACTGCATGCAAAAGAAAGGAATTAGGGAATTAAGTAAAGATGTTGCAAATAAAATTTAATATTTGTATATGTTATGTGCTCCTTAAAAACTGAGACTATATCCTGCAGATCCTTTTTGGGGCAGTGACTGAAGAGAGTTAAGAGTTTATGGTGTGGATATTACAGTCATGAGTGTGGCAGTCGCCAGCGTTTTGCAATAGCGTATTCTCTCAAATTCCTACAACTGCTGCAGCTTCTTTGTCTCTCTTTAGCAGTAGGAATCTTTTTTTTTTTTTAAATATCTGCTGCTATAAGGAAAATTGCACTAACATGGAAGGTACAAGGTTCATGAGAAAAAGCTTATACGCAACGGGAAGAGCTTTACGCACAATGAAAATCTATTTAACAATTTCAGGCCTTTGGTGCCCATGATTCTTAAGTGGATCTGTTGTCTGTCGCAGTTGAAGGACAGAGGTACTTGCATCATCAGGAAGATGCTATTTTGGAGAGGTGAGCTATCTCCCTTACCAATCTAGGGACAAAGGAGAGGATCATCAGATTTCTGGGTGATCATTTGCAGCATGGTGTAAAATTTTAAGTCTCTTTATATAAGATGAGGGAAAAAATATGAACCTTAAACAATAATACTGAGAGAGGTGAGGTGTAAAGGATTATTATCCTTAGTGTATACTGCTAAATCTGGGGTCTTACATTAGTCTTCAGTTTGCACTGTTCTGTCTCGCTCACAGAACCTTTCAATACATTCAACTTGTTCTTGCCACAAGAAAAAAAGCTGTCAGCATAAAAGCAAAGAATGTGTATCCATTGAAGGCGTGGGAGGTGGAGTGAGAGATGGCAGAATAATTACAATGACAGCTTGTAAGTTGGTCTGTAGTAGCTTCAGTTATAACTTACTTTCACAAGGCTTTTTTGCAGAATTTGCCTTTCTAGAATTTTTAACCCTGTCTTGTGATTTGAATGTCCGAAAGATGAAAAAAAAACTTTGAAACCAAATCAACTTCTCTTATTCTTTTATTGATACTTGATGAAATAAAACTATTAGCAGTTTTCTGTTATTAAGGTCTGTAAGAAAGCTTACTGAAAGGTTGGGAACAAATCATCCTGCTGTGCAGGAGGACGAAGAACTTCAGGGGAAGGGACATTTAGCTAAGCAAGGGGTTTTAATGAACTCAAACGTAAAAAGAGAGCATAGAAGCAACGTGAGGCAAGACAGGAGGTGCGTAAAAGCATCTTTTGGGTGCTAAGGATGCTATCAAGAAGGCCAAAGCCTAACTGCAGCATGAAGTAGCTAGGGATATAAAGGTTAACAAGAAGGGCCTCTGCAAGTATGCCAGTAGCAGAAGAAAGTTCAGTGAAAGCGCAGGTCTGTCGTGGAATAGGGAGGCACCTTACTGATGGATCATATAGGGAAGGCTGAAGCACTTGGTGTGCTTTTTGGCGTCAGGAAAGCAATACAGCAGGGACTCATGAGAGACGCTGCAGTGTTTTACTGTCCTCTTTGTTAGAAAGTTGTGTCTGTATCCTCCTTGATTAAATATCAGCCTACTGCTGTTTGTGTTCTGAACACAGACTGCAGGTTATTCCTTTTTTCTTTATGCAGTGGCTAAAGGCTAATACCAGTTTGCCGTCCTTTGTGAATAAGGATTATAAATAAAGGTCCTACTGATTATAAATAAAGATCCTAAGATTGTTCCTTCTTTTTAGGCCAGCAATCATTTCATTACTTAGATACTCAAATCAGTCCATGTCTTTGTAGAAGTTAAGTGCCTAAAACTAGATGTAACGCCTGGCTAAGCCTTACAGGGACTACATATAGCATAAGGATTACTCTCTGTATTTTGCAGGTTATATTGCTTCATTTTTAAACCCCTGTATGAAGCTTGTGGGTTTCATGTAGTAACTTTTTATTGTTGACTCATTCCACTTAAAATGTACACAGGTCTTTAAAACACTTACTGTTATTTTTAATCTCTAATTTTTTTTTATTATGCCCTCTCAATAATGAAGTGTGTGGGTTTGCCAGAGAGGCATGTGATTATTGTGGCTAAAATTGCAGCAGTGCTTTGCTGTTGCTGTCCTGGAGAGAGGAAAACTATGGAGGATCCTCCTGAAAAATGTTTAAGTGCCATATATGTATATATATCTGGATCCTTGAAGTCTGGGCAGAATTTAGTTGCAATGAGAGTCTTAACAAGCATCAGCCATTTGATTAATCCTGTGTTAGACCCTGTTCTGTGAGGAATTGCCACGTCTCTGCTGTTCTCTGCACTGCACTTCTGCTCTTGGCTGTGTCAGCTTTCAAGTAGCTCCTTGTGTGTTACTTCCAGTGAATGCAGAAAGACTTAATAAATGTGCCTTTTTTTCCTTTATCCTGTTAACAAAAGTATTGAATGATACTAGGTATAGGACCTGAAACCTTATTTGTCATGTCCTTCTGGTTTTGGCAGTGAGGTATTGGTAATTACTCTCTTAATTAGCTTTTTCTCCTCATTCTTACTGTTGTCCTAACAGATTCACTAAAATGACTTTCCCCACACTTGATTATAAGAGTGTCACCTCAAATTCCTGCAACATGCTCAAGACTAGTTAGTCTTGCTGGAGGTTGTGGGTCCCAGAACAGGTACAAGAGAACTTGTAGGTGAATATTGCTGTAAGAATAGGATTTTTACTTTGTGTGTTGACATTAATCAAAATAGTTTCAACTGCACATTGCGCAGCTGCATGTTTGTGTCCTTGGAAACTTTTTTTTTAATGAAATGCAGTGGATGTCTTGTAAGAATGCTTAAAGTGCACAATGGAAGTGCAGTCTTGGGGCCTAAAATAATAGTCTTCCTAACGTCTGTCAGTTTTTATTTTATAAAGAATTCAAAGACAGCTGTCAGATTTTGTCTTTTTTTTTCTAGGAAAAGAAGCTATTATTCATTATTTGGTTTGCTTCAGAGCCGTTATTGATTTTGGAAATTCAATAAATATCTGAATTAATGATTAGTCTGTTGCTTTTTCAAGTGGAGCAAGACTTGCTGCAGGTTTGCTGTGGTACATCGGAAACATGATCAAGCTGGTCATCAGGAGCCCGTGTTTTCATTCTGGTCTACTCTGTGAGCTGAAAAACATCATCAATAGCTTAAAATCCCTTTATTTTTTCCTACTAATTCCCAGAAAGGCTTTAAAGGCCTGTAAAGAAAAAAAAGGAATGCTTAAGGAGACAGCATCTTCTGAAGCTTTCAAGCTTTTAAAAATTGTTTCATGTATCTGATATGCTTTAACTACCCTGCAAATTTTGATATAAAATTTAGTTTGATATCTTGTGGTTACTGCTTCCCATAGACTGTCAGTAAAGTGGTTGAATGAGCAGAGTCGGTATTTTGGAAGGAAAAGTGAAACTTCTAAAAATACTTCCATTTTTAAGTGTAACTTTTTTCTTAATAAAATCAAAATGAAACAAACAAACCCCAAACAAAACAAAAAACCCTCAACATAAAGAAACTAAGAGCATTCTAATTTGAAATTATCTTTTCAGCACAGTTGGGACTGAACAGCAAATAGTTAAAATTACATGAAGTTACTAATAGCTGGTTAAAGTTGATAGTTGGGTATATCTGTTTTGCAGCCTTCATTGCTAGTAACATTGTCAGAGAACATTAAAAAATGAACGTTTTGTCCCTGAACAGTGAATTCATAGGATGTCATGTTGCAGGGCATTAAAAGTGTTCTGTTCTTCTGGAGGAGCTAGTTCTGGATTAAAGCTAGTTGCTGCCTAAAGGCACATTAGAACAAGTTTCTGTTCTTGTTTGTTGGGTTTTTTGGTTCGTTTTTAGAATAATCTGATGCAATGAAGGCAGTCTGCAGTGGAAATGAAATGGAAGAAAAGTGCTGTCCCAGGACAGGGATTTTGTTCCAAGCCTCATTTCATAGTGCAGTTTCTCTTCTTTTGAGAACTGGGTGGACATGCAAAACAGATGAGGAAATCTGGAACGGAGAAGGTAATGGCTAGCTAGTACAGCCACAGAGAGAAACGTCAACAGGAGCTTGTGAACAGTTTGGGGTTTTCTTTTATTTTGTTTCTGTGTTGTTGCTGGTGTCTTTCCATTGACTTGTCTGGGTTCCATCTGTCATCTCAGCTCCTACCAACTTGGAGTTCCCCGATTTTTATTTGTGATGTCTGAGGGTGGCAAAAATACCACAAGACGCAGTTCTTTGTCTAGTCCATGCTTCGGATTACTCGGGCAAGGGCAGGGACATACAGCTTGCAGCAAACAAGCTTAGTGCCCATGCTCCCTTAGGATCCTCTGTGACAGTATTAGACTTGTGTTGATCCCAAATGCGCTTTAATTAGGATGGACAAGGAGAAAAGGGAGTCACATGAACCCCCTCTATCCTGCTTTTTATGTTTGCTTTATTTTTCTTTTCTCCCTCCTTTGACTCTCAGACTTCTATTAGGGAAAAAAAAAAAGTCTAGCTTTGTCAGACAAGGTAATTGCATCTTTCAAAGTATAGCTGTCTGCCATGACTAAAAGGTATCAAAACAGCATGTAATGTCCTGATGCTGATGAAAGTTTGTCAGGTGTGAATGGCTGATAAGGCTGCTGTTAGGTTTGTTTTCTAGTGGCATTAGGTGGCCACTAAAAGTGATGGGCCTGTGCATTTTTCTTGCATCTCCTTTTTTTTCTTCCTGGATATTTTTATCAGAAGACAACAGTGCCACTCCATTACAGATGCATTTTTCTCCCTTTTTCCCTCCTTCAGTATTGTCTTTTAGGCTTATTAAAATCTATCAAACAGTGTATTTGTAACCCATTGTAACAGCTAAAACCAAATGAGTGTTAGCAGTATGGCTAAAATGAAACCTTTGACAAATACTTTTTAGCATACTCTGTTCTTTCTTGTACATTCAGTATGTTAAAGTGGAAGTGAACCAG
>NW_010393471.1:5538-26530 GCF_000710305.1 Buceros rhinoceros silvestris | reverse complement strand
TGAACAATAAGAAACCAGTGTTTCATCAACACTTTCACCCTTGGTGAGCCTGAGAAACTACTCTTTTTTTTTTTGTGTGTGTGTGTACAATAGGGGTGGGATTGTACTCAGCCATTAGCTGTGAGACAGACCTTGTCCTGAAGAATTCAGTCTATTTAGAGAAGAACAAAAGATAATAGGAAAAAAACTGAGGCGCAGAAGGGATGTGACCAGTGTGGGGTCTTGTTGCAGGTCAGTGCAAAACCATGACAAGAACTCTGGTGGTGTATCTGTGGTCTCTGCTCAGTCAACCAGTGCTCATTGCAGGCTGCCGCTTGCCTACTGTCAACTTGAGACGTGTGTACTGGAGGTCGTGCTTCTTGTCAGCTTCGTGGTGGGGATGCTGTCATCTCTATTCTTTCAGTTCATCACTTACTATATAGCTTCAGGTCCTTTGGTCTTGTCGCTAAAGTAATTTGTAAGTTTGAAGGCTGATGTGGAATAAGAAAATGTTAATCTGTAGGAGTATCTTACACCAGATTATAATAAGCAGGTCATTAAGCTGTCATGGTCTATAGTGCCTGTAGGACTTGAGAGACCTTTAATCAGCAATTATTGACACTGCATGGCAAACAGTCTTGTATGTCAATGAAAGTTCACGACCTTAGGAAACACTATAAGTTCCCGATTCAGGTTACTGCTAATAAAAAGGAAAAAAGGTTTATGTATGTTTTTGCAGTTGTTTTTAAGGTCAGTGAAAGGTGAAGAAAGCAGTGCCTCGTAGTTCAGGCTGAAGGCTTTTTATCAGGAACTGTAGCATTGCACTGCTGCAAATACTCAATTTTGCTAAGCATGCAACAGTTTCTATACCTTGTAATCCTCTTCTTGGTGATTTCGTCTTCCGAAGTTGTTCCAGGTTCCTTTGTCGTAATAAGGATTTAAACAGGATGAGTGTCATTTCAAGGATTTGTATAATGGCAGTGACCTCTTACCCTTTTTTTTTGTTAATGGGCAGTATAACCACTGTACAGAAGTTGGCTGCACACATCTTTACACATGTGAAAACTGAGTAGCTTCCACTTTGTAATGTGTTGAATGATCTTAGGTAAAAATGATGAATCCTCATCCCTACATCAAAACAAAATGGGTTTTGCTCATCAGCCTGCTCCCAATTAAGGGCGTGCAAGCATCTAAATTAGAAGAACTTCAGAGCCCTTCTCTAAAAACAGCTATTCCCTCCCAAGCTGAGTGCTTTGGGACTGATACAAATTGTGATGCACAACCCAGAACTGAAAGGAGCTCCTGGGTTTGTGTGAAGTGTAATAGCTTGGGAGCAGAATAAAAGAACGGATGGCCACCGTTACCATAGCTCCTCTGCAATTTCAGCAGCAGTTTTGTCCTGTTGTGGTTGACATTTTCTGTGTTTCACACCACAATGAAAATTAAAACAAATGTTTGGAAACAACAACTCTCAAAAAGAAGCAGCTACAACCATGGTCCTGGATGTCTGTAACTGACCATAAAGAGAAAATAAACCCAGCAGAACTGAATGTGCTCCTTTGTGTTAAATTCTCTGCTTAGGATGTACAGAAGAAGAAATTAGTAGTAACCAGAATTTTCTTTTTTCTCATGTTGTTTAAATGTGTTGCAAGTTCTGAGTTGCCTGTGCTATTATTTTGAAGGGAAATATGTTTACAATTTGTTGGCCTAATCCCCAGTTAGATGAATTTGGTAGAAGGATAGAATTTTAATAATGAGAAGGATTACAAATTAATACCAATAGATAATACTTTTGAATATTGTATAAAGTATTTTGAGTGTTAAATGGAACATGGGATTATGAAGTAGGCTTATTTTTAGTTCTGTTCTTCATTGAACTAAACAAATGGATTAAATAGCTGTGCGGTGTGTTTTATAGTGGTTTCATCTTTCGCATCGGTTTTACCAGACCCTTAGCTGTGACTTTGTAAGAGGGCTTGTCAGAGTTAATTTCAGTGATAGAATAAAGCAGTGATGTAATAAAATACACATTGTGTTAGGTGTTACACTTTAACTGTAAATATTACACTTCTTAGGTGTTTTTCTGTGACTTCGAAAATACACTAAAAGATTACCAAGAGATTCCCCCCCCCCCATAGTGACGCCAATTTATTGCTTAGACACTGTGTTAGGTGTTACACTTTAACTGTAAATATTACACTTCTTAGGTGTTTTTCTGTGACTTCGAAAATACAGTAAAGGATTACCAAGAGATTTTCCCCCCCCCCCTCTATAGTGACGCCAATTTATTGCTTAGTCTGTATCTGTGGAAAATCTATGGGATAAAAAAGCACATACTATACTATTTCACTGAAGTGTGTCTTTTTTTTTATAATTTGATGTAAAGATGTACTCTATTCACTCAGTAATAATTCAGTGAAGATTTCCTCTTGCTAATTCAATACATATTTTTTGATCTTAGTAATTATTGTCCAAGTTGTAATCTTCCTTCTGTGGAGTGGAATTGAGCAATTGCTAGGAAATGTCAATGAGTTTATCTGTGTTGGGTGACGTGGCTTGTTCAAAGAGTAGTCACTGAAAAGTGGATCAGGGATAATTTGACTTGTGTGAAATCGTTGGTGACTTTGAGCTCGTGCACATGCTTCTGGCAAAACTTTTGTGTAAATGGAGAGGTGACGGGGACATGAGGTTGATTCTGTTTAAACATGTGCTTGGCACTTGTTTTTCAGTAGAAAAAAAACAACTGATGTCAGTTCTTGGGGTGAAAAAATTTTACTTGCGTAAGGAGTTTTTTTTTTTCTATGCAAAATGAGTAGCAGCATTCTTCAGAAGTATTTAAAGCAGCTATCTTTCTGCATTTTAATGGTAACAATTTGTATAGTTTGGTATCAAGGCATGGAGGGGATAGATGAGGGAGTAACGGTTAAACTGCATCAGGCTTTATTACAGGACAATGTTACTAACTTATTTTTTCAGTAATGAAAAAGTTTCTAATGTGCAAATTCAGGGTAAAAAAAATCTAAAAGCGAAAATCATGACATGAAAAGGTCTTTTCTTAAACCTTACTATTTCTAAATCATGGACTGTACTGCATGTGAAGTCAGGAAGGCATCAATTGCTTTTGCAGAGTACTAAAATGCACCATCTCAGTGAAGAGCATCCAGGATAATGCTTTGGGACAGACAGATGATGTGCGGGACTTGTGGCAGATCTGCTGGTCTTGAGCAGTCACAGGTGCCTACATGTTAGCAGTCTTACCATAGGCATGGAAAAGTAAAAGCACATCACTTCATGAGGAACAGGGCCAAGCTCAGGGTCTTGTCTCATTGAGCACAGCTCACCTCTTCAACTTCTACAGATACTATCCTTTCCAGTGGTACTTGTAATTCCATTTTGCAAGTTATGACAGGGTGGTGTGTTAACTTCCATTATGAAATGAGGTGTCTTGCTAATGAGAATTTACCTGGATGCTTACCAAACTGTGCGTTGCACGTGCTAAGAATAGCAGTCGTTTAGTGTAATTCCAAGGGGATTTCTTTAGATGGGCGATTTTCAAGGTCATTGAACACAAGAAGAAAAATCCCAGTTTGTGAGTTTAACTGCAGAGTAGGTATTAGGAAGGACTTAGAGCTGCATACTCTAAGGAAAGGAAAGGAAAAAAGGAAAGGAAGGGGTAGAAGAGTCTGAGATCCAGGAAGTATTTTTTATTAGTGGCTGATTATATTTTGTCTTGTACAGCCAGAGAAATATTTTGATCAATACGAAAAATATTACTCCTAAAAAACATTCCAAACGTCTGATTCTGCATTTACTAGTACCTCTCATTAACTTAGACTGTGAATTGGGGAGGAGAACCTTTGTACAAAGTTCTGCGTGCATGTGCATGGTCAGTATATACATATATATATGCGTGATGATTTTATCATCTCTGTCTTTTATGTATCTGGAGTAAAGGGATGGCTGGATTACTTGGAAAGCCCTTGGTGACAGGATTTGGAAGAGTGAATTAAGTAGAAAGTATATGCCAGAGCTTAAGCTGAGCTCTTAATTGTATTGCTTTGGTCACTTGAGACTGACCCATAGAGTAGCTGTCCTTTTACTTTGGTACAAACTTCCAGTGTTTTCAGCCCTGGCTTATGGAAAGGCTGCATAGCAATACCGTGAAGGAAGACAAAACCCCTTTCTCTGCATTGTTTGCTCCGGTGTATAGGACAGGACATGCTTTCAGGGAACTTAGGGTCTTTGGTTTTGCTCCCTCAGTTATTGGTGATTCATGTGGCAGAAGTAGGAAGAGCACCAGGGTCTCTGTTTAGGTGTGTTTTACATTGATCAGTGAAGTTGTGAGAAAGAAATGGATATATTTAATAAGCATATGAGTATTTTCTTATGATTCAACCTGAATTGAAGTATTTCATATTTACTGGGAGCCAAGAATTGAGTGAATCCTTGAACTGATGAAAGGAAGGGAGTCTGTATGCATAATACACCCTTTTTTCCCTGGGAAAATCGTGATCTCTAAGATGCTGTAATTTTGCAAGGGAGACAACTATTTAAAAAAGTAAACGGGACAGATGCGCTCCATGAGATAATACAGAAATACAGGTAGCTATTCTCAGAGAGTTAAAACAATTTCAGTGGCAAAACTGTTTGCTTGCATTTTAAAGCAGAAGATGTAGTAAGGCTGGTAGGTATTCTTGTTAAAACTTGGCTCTCTAAAAATTATTTTTTTAAGAGGAGATGCAGCAGGTGGCTTCAAATTCATTGGTACTGTTTTTAGCCTACTGATTCTGTGATATGAATGGATGGCATCTGAATTAAAGTTCACCAGTTTACAATTAGGTTTTTTTAACTTCGCAGTTTAACTACATTTATGGCAATAAATTGATTCTCTTAGGTCAGGTATTACAGACACCAGCAGTAATTACGGGGAGAATTTTCAATAGCTTCCAGTAATTCTCAGCTATGATTAAAGTCAAAACAGAAATCAGAGAGAACTGTGCCACAGCTTTTAGTGGTACTGGTCTGCATTCTCTGCCTGGAGAACTAACAATTCCTCATTTTTTTTCCCACATTAAAAAAAAAAAAGAAACCCAAACTTTTTTCAGTTCTATTTTAATACCTCTAGATTGGTAAGAGATGCAGTGTGTTCTGGGGACAAACAATTGGCTCAGCCAGCAGCCAAAACCAATCTCTCATAGTCCCTGGAAACACTGTGGAGTGTGGGCTTTCTCCTTCTGCTGCTTCTGTCACAGCTCCAGCCTCCACACGACTTTATGGCTGATCAGAAGCTCTTTGCGCATATATGTGATTATGCTGGTTGAGAGTGCAGGGGTTCCTTCTATAAAATGGGGCTTGTAAGTTCTTGTAGCACATCCTCAGATAAGCAGCTTGTCAGGAGTTGTGTAGGAGAGGCAGGAGTAGGAGCACGGAAAATGTTGGTGATAGACTATGCTGACGGTGTGGAAAGCTATGGGATCATTTTGTTGTGCTGCATTGTTATATAAACATCACATATATTGACTAATGGCAGGGCAGGGAAGCAACCCCTTTGCTTAATTGGGGGCATATCACTTCAACGCGTACGAGGCTTTTCCTTCTGCTCCGCCTGAGGCAAGAGCTGGTAGTGCTAATTACTGTATTAACTGGAGGAGAGACGAAAAGCTATTGGTGATGTGTCTCAGTCTTCACACGCACTGTTCCCCTTTCTCTGTCTTTAAATGCCCCGAGGGTGACTGCTGTAGAGTATAATTGCTTGATTTGGTGCGTTGAGAGAGGATCTGACGCGCCACCCTGCACTTGTTTGTTGTTTGCCCAGTTTGGCAGTGACAGAAACCAAGCAAGAGGTCATGCGAGTGCAGCCGGAATAGTGCGGCAGTGCCGGGAATGCAGTTGCATTACAGTGGGCTCCTTTCATGCCTTCTGTGTGAATAGGGGTCAGCGCTGTGCCAAATGTCATGGAATTAATTTGTGATTTTTTTTTTTTTATGGAGATGCCATTTAGATGGCACATGCTGAGGAGCCCCACCTGTAGCTTGAAACACGGTGTGTTGTGCTTTTAGGGCAGGTGCTAAGGGCTGACCACGGATGGTTTAACAAGAGTTTGAGTGAAAGGGCATCAGTGAAAGTGACTCTGGGGCAAAGCAGTTACGGGCCTGATCCTAGAAACCCCTTTACCTGCTGTCTGTTTGACACAAGCTGGGTGATGTACCAGGGAGACCTAAGTTTAACAGTCATACGAGTTGCTGTTGAAGATGTGTTCCCTAATAAAAAATCCTGACACCCTGAAGGGTTAGGGCTGTCATTTGGTATGCTTCCGTGTGTTTGCATTTAAGTGTGTGGTGACTAGGATGCCTTGTCTCTGTAGCATTGTTTAGGTGGAAGTAGAGCTAATGAACCCACGGTTTTATGCAAATAGGCCCAGCTACATACTAAGCGTTATGGGTCCATGTACAAAAGTCCTGAGAACCCGGTTTCATTGCCGAGTGTTGACGGGACACGGTGAAGTCTCATACAGGAGCTGTAACGCATGCTGTGGCTTGTACAGCTGGACACTGCCGCTGTTGATACGATGTTTGAAAGAAGAGCCTGCAATCATTTAGTAGGATACGGCTATACTAGTGGTGCTGGCTGTTTTAGATCTTTGAAGAGAGAGGGAACTGAGGGAAACATAAGGAAAGCAATTACATTCTTCCTGAGAATGTTTTATTAAATGTCACAAAATCTTACTTTGCCTTTCTGCATATTCCATCAACTTGATAGCTCGCAGACTGATGCATGCAGTTCCAAGGCTGTCTTCTGTTGTGTTTCCAGTGAATAAATTATCAGCTTATAGCAGATATTTTCTTAGTCCTCAAGTATATGATACTGTGTTTGGATTGTTAAATTCCGTTCCATCTGTATGTCCCTTATGTTCATTCCTCCTGCTGTTCCAGTTTGTTGTGGTCACCTTTCTTCGCTATGTGAAGGAAAGGATGTGAGGTACTCGTGAAGGACTCTTGCCGATAGCTCCACAGTTGTGATGACAGTTTGTACAGTTGTGTGTTGCTGAAGACCTTTTCTCTCACTCTTTCTCTGGGTAGCCCAGTGCAGGATTAATTGCAGTGTTCGTGGAGGACCAAATCTAAAGGTCTCTTTCTGACTAGTGGTCTTTTCAGTCCAAATGAAGAAATATCTAAAAGTACGCAAATGCAATAAAAGGAAAATAATACATGCTCTGAAAGTTTTCTTATGTCCTCGTAGTGGGTGAGCTACAGCACCAGTTAGTGGGGAAATTTCCCAGGCTGAAGCGTTTTGAAATGGAAGAGAAGGCAAGCAGAACATTCTGGATTTTCATGGGCATGTTTGCTGAGATACAAATAGCTTCCGTTGTTTCAGAAAGAGGTCAGTAGATGAAATTACTGAGAAACAAGAAAAAGATGTTTGATATTGCTTTTCCTTGCTCTACTATTATTAATTCTTTCAATTTTGGGGGTTTTTTGGTTTTCATTTACTTCTTGAGAGTTTAGAAGTGGCTTCCAAAAGCACTTCCTCTTAAAGAAACACAGGACTGAAAGTTGGAGAAGCTATGTCAAGAGTGGTTTCCTTTACAAAATCCTTCTCTAGGAGAGCGTGGCGTTGCCTTCCAAGTTGACTCTTCCTGTTGCCTGTGTGTTTGTCTCAGTTAGTGGTCGGCAAGTGAAACTGCTGAAGTTTTACCCAAAGGCAATAGTGTCAGTGTTTTTCAGATAAGGGAAAAACTTCAGTAATGTTTTTCAGATAAGTTGTTTTTTCTGGGTAGTGGTATGCTTGCACTTTTCTGTTGCAAAAGATTTCTTCTTGGCTAGCTTGGATTCAAACTGCAGCACAGGCAGGGAGGAGTCAAACGTTGTTGAGCAGTTTGATGCTGTACATGTTCTGCTTTACACTTTTGCTCAAGGTTTTACCTCTGCTGTACCAGGATACCTTTTTTACAGTGGTGTTTTTAGCAGGAATTCATTGTCTCTGGTGAGCAGCTGAAGTGCACCTTCTTCGCTGGATGAATGCTTTGTTAGAATAAACTGTTACGTGTACTGTGGAGTTATTGCTTTGGAAGATGAAGCCTTTTAAGCAATGTTGAAAAAACTTCATTTTTATGCTTTTGCCTTTGTTTCCATCACAGGTTTGTTGGAACACACATTTCTTGATCTCCTTCTATCCTTGACTTCAATATCGGTGGTGAGCAGTCTGCTATCAGGGTGGTCAGGAGGCTTTCTGAGCCCCTCAGCCAGACAGTTTTATTCAGTTTATGCCTTGACACGTTGCTCTTGTGTAATGTGCCCAAACCAACAAGATCTTGTGGAATTCTTAAAGGCAGAGTTCTCCGTAGTCACGTTATCTTCCAGTTAGTTGATAAAGTCAAACGTAGTTGGTTTTGCCTGGAAGGCTGGAGTTGAGAGTCTGGATTGCAGAGGTCACTTTTGAGGTTCTGTGTAGCGTGACAGTTCCATGTGAAGCAGCTCAAGCTGTTTACATCAGTTTTACTGCTGGCACTCAGTAGTAAAAACTAAGTGCTTTCTTTTCTTCTGTTTTACAACAGTGTCCAGCTGGGCGTGGAAACTTAACCAGTATTCATACTTTTATGATTAAATGGCTGCTTTGTGCCTTGAAACCCTTCTGGGACTGAGCAGAAAGTAAGAAGATACTTTACGTATGTGAGGAGGAGTTACAATTGCTGGACCAAGTTAAAATGATGGGCAAATGCAGGAAGTAAAACCACATTCACATCTCTATGCATGGCTGTTGTGCTTTCTGGTGTGTGTGGTTTTTTTTTTTTTTTGGAGGCCTGACGCTTCAGAGGAAGCTTTAAATGGCAGTCTGCACCCTGAAATAACTATGACAGAGGGTCAGCATGTCAATATTTTTTTTTTTTTTTTTTTTTTAAGGGAGGAAATGAGATTATCTGCTTGGCTCATGCCCTCTCTCTTGCATGTTACCTTCACAATACCAGAACACCTCCTTGATCCTGGAGGGGTGATAGACAAAGCCTGACTGATTGCAAGAGCACAGCTGTGCAGCAGGAGGATCTTGGTGAGGTAGAGGCATTTGCTTTTTAAAGCTTTTCTTTTAGAGAGCCATCTGTATGTATTACAGGTACGCTTTCTCATCCCTCAAATATATTTTGCAATCCTTGTTTTCCTGATCGGTGTTGACAGGAGGGACCAGCTATTAGTGTTTGTGCAAACCAGAGAAGTGGAACAGGCAAAGGTGATGGATTAATCAGGAACTATAGTTCGTGGAAATAACGCAGTTCAAAGTTGAATAAAATTCTGAAGAAAAATTCACACTTAGTAAATGAGCATTTTATATGCTGTAGGTGATACAGCTCATACTGTTGGTCAAGCTGGAATTATATGGGAATAGGCCCTATGGTAGTGAACTGGAAGTCTTACAATATAGTTCTGCTTTTTCAATGCATTTATTCTTAAACCAAGTTTACCGCCCTCAAATTAAACTGCGGTGATAGTGTTGTAGGTAACTCCAGCACAAGTCCAGCAAAGGTGTTGGCAGCAAAACCTCCCCAACTGCCATGTCCCGTGGAGCAAGTGTGGTTTGAAGGGCATCTTCACAGAAGTCAAGAGTATTTTACCTTTACGTTCAGTCAAGCCCCCAATGCCTCTTGAGAATGACAAATAATAGAGGTGCTTTTGATGCTGTGTGGAAACTAGACGAAGGGCCAGCAGTCTGTTTCCTTTAGACAAGCAGCTGTTTTTATAGCTGCTTCTCTTCCCCTGACGATCTGTGGAACTTTTTGTCTAGGAATAAAATCTTCAGGTAAATAGCATTGTGACCATTTGTTGCCTCTGGTTTATTCCATGTCACTTCTTTTTGAAAAGAAATTGAAATCACCAGTTTGTTTGCTTTGTCCCCTGCCAGGTAGTGTTATTGCAGAAATAACAAATTGCTCTCAACTCCTGCAAATTTTTTACTGGAAATTAGAAAAATGCCTTGTAGTATAAAAATAGCTAATAAAGCCTTAGTTAGTGTTGATGTAAGTAAAATCCTGGCTTAATTTTGTGAATAACCTTGTGTAGTCTGTATGAGGGACGTCTACAGTAGGTTCCAGAGTCAGTAAGAAGCACTGCACTGCAGAACAAAATGTAGGGCTGAATGAACTTATTCTCTGGAACAAAATTTTTCGAAGCTATGGTTGACAGACCGTCTGGCGCCTCTGGAACTACACTAAGAGGTCCACAGAACCATTTTTAATCTGAACTTTTTAGTTCGAGGCAGTTAGATAATAACAGGGAATATTGAGGGTTGACAATGGCTAAAACCGCTACTGTGTTTAAAGACTTTTCCATCTACTGCAATGACTACAAGGTGCAAAACAAATTTCGCTCAGTATTTACAGAACATATGTCTTGTTATTTGGCTTTGTGTATCTGGATTGCTATAGTGATTGCGCATGGGTATTGGAAAATAATTTTGATACTTGTCTAATAGTTTTTTTGCTTTATTTTTTTTCTCTGTATGTCTCTGAAAAACCAAAGTATGTGCAGGCAAATGTACACACAGCTGGTTCGACTTCTGAGGTTGTTCTTTTGTTTGATTGACAAAGTAGTACTGGTGTCTGTATGCTCTCAGCTGTATCTTTGTGGAATAAAGAGTTCCTAGGCTATCAAATAACTGTTAGTAAACCTGCCACAGTCCTCTTGTGTTCTCTTCTATCCTCCATCCCTCCAGCACTCAGTCCTGTGCTGCTACAAGTCGATTTATTTAGTGTATTAGCATGTGCCATATATAGGAGTATTTGCCGTTACAGAGTTTATAGTTCTGAGTCAGATTTGATCTGGGGAGAGGTGTGATAGGGGCTGTCAGGGTCAGGATTTTGGATACCTGAGCCTGGCTTCTGGCATGCCCTTAAATTGCAGTGAATCACTTCCTACCTTTTCAAGCTACGATTTCTCCATAGATGAGGTACTAGTTTCTTTGCAAATGGCTTTGAACGTCTTTCTGTAGGTGACTCCTAAGAAAGAACCAGGAACGAGCACTTGGTGCAAGTAAGAGGCAACAAAGCTGTTGCAGAATTTTCTGGAAAATGTTGTGTCTGCTCTTGGAGGTTGGGTGTGTGTTCACCATTTGCTCCATGTTCTCTCTCTTTTCTGTGCTGGTTGTTTCTTTCAGTAGGAGAGCCAGATTAAACTGTTTGGCCCAAGTTGGTCTGTAAAGCTGGAGGTTTTCGCTTAGTGTGTCTTGCTGTCCAGAGTGGTTCAGTGTTTTCATGCCTCCCTCATTCTCCACATACGTTCTCTGTGAAGTGATGAGAATGGACCTCTGAGTGTAGTCCATTGAGACAGCCTGGGTTGCGGCAGCTTGTGTAGCTGGAACAGAAGAATTCTGGGCCTTAGGCTGCTTCCCAGAAGGAAACCTGAGCATTCAGAGTATGGTGCTATGTTGACAAGCCTACCTGTCTGTGTTTCCTGGCTGTGCGCTCGTTATGTTCTCAGCTGCTTCAATCCATCGTGTAGGCAATGTAATTGCCTATTTGTTACTAAGGAAAAAGGCGAGCTCAGATGCGTTCTGTGTGCTGCGTCAAATGCCTGAATTAGATGTCACAACTTAACTGCTTGTAGCTGAAATAAGTGAGCATTTGTGTATCAGTTTCATAATGAGAATTTCATGTATCCTCTGTTCTGTGGTGGGTTTTTTTGTGGTTTTTGGTGGTTTTTTTTGTTTGTGTATGTAGGTTTTCTTTTATCTACTTTTCATGGAACAGTAGCTTCAGAAAAAGAGTATGAAGAAGAGTTATGGTGGGGCTGCACCTGAATAGTCTGAAGCTCAGGTATGGTGGTTTGGGTTGCGTGAGATCAACACAGTCACAGGAAGAGGGCAGATGGGGGAGGTCTTGCTGTCCTCTGGGGTGGGAAGCTGCTAGCCCTGGGCAGCAAGATGGATTGTTTGCAATGCTGCTTCCAGATACTCTGCTTCATCCCACCATGAAGCAGAACATCCTTTGTTTGCCTTTGTTCTCATTCTGGCCTACAAGCAAGAGAATTACGTCTTTGCATTGTCAAATTGGCTGAAACATGATTAATGTACTGATACAGGATGTGGAATTCACGCTTGGGTGGTTTTTTTCAGTTCTCTTAACTTTCATTTTGCACTTTGCTGCTTGCGGTTGTGTTTTAAGCCCTTACTGTTTTCATACATGG
This sequence comes from Buceros rhinoceros silvestris, assembly GCF_000710305.1. NCBI lineage: Eukaryota > Metazoa > Chordata > Aves > Bucerotiformes > Bucerotidae > Buceros > Buceros rhinoceros. The sequence continues at coordinate 14,381 of NW_010393471.1, read as the reverse complement.
CTACAGCACCACTTACATAGTTTTCACATGGTTTTAAAAATAGAAACTGGCTTCAGGCAGAGAAGCTGCAGTGGAGATGGCTGAGCCAGAGGTGGAATGGCTATTGATGAAGAGAACAAGGATGGATAGGAAAAGTAGAGGGACACGGAGCACTTAATGTAGTTCAGAGGTGACAGCAGGGAAGAGGCCCACAGAGAGGTGTGTGCAACTGAATTTCTCAGTCTTCCTGCATAGTCTTTTGAGTTCAAGGAGAGCAGAGAAAAAGAGGATGATGAAAGGACCAATGGAGAGTGTAAAGAACAGTAGAGAAAAGATGGGGTCTGGGCAAGATGAGTGCACCAAAGTGACAGTGAATGGAGATGTCTTGTTTCAGCTCTGTAGGCTTTTAAAATGATTCTGTGTGGTAGTGGTGCAGTATTTACCTTAAAGGTCTTTGACTTTTGTATGGAGGGAAAAAAAGTTCTAGGTTTAGGAAATTAGCTACGTCTCATAGAAGCAAAAACTTTAAAATCCCAGAAGCTTTTATTGAAGAATTTTACAAAGTGACTGCTGTGTTTAAGTTTTGCATGCTTTTAAAAAAAATCTGCTCCAAATAAGAGTATTTCCTTTAGACAGCAGGACCTGAGTTTGGAGAGTCTCGTGGTGACCTTGGAAAGAGTTAAATTTATTTCATTTAGGCTTGAGGGCAGTAATTGTTCAGAAGTTGGAGAAGGAGAAATAGGATTCAGTTCATCCTGTGCTTTCTGTTTTTCAGTATATCAGCATCTGCGGACAAGAGGAGAGGGACTTAGGTTGTAGGGACTCTTGCTCCAAGCTGATTGGCAGTGCTTGCAATTGCATCACCAGAAAGCTGTAGAATAAATACATAGAGTCACAGTAACGGAAAGCAGATGTCTTGCTTTTGCATGTCAAGAGCAGGATAAGGCAATAAGAAAATAATGGCAACTGACTGTGCATTTGGTGGGGGAGGGAGTCTATTATATCTTGCTTACTTGTCAGACAAAACAGAAAACCCCATACTGGTAAAAACGAAAGATACGTTAACAGCCACGGTACCTTGCTTTGAAAATCGGGGTCATAGCATGCTTAATTTCTCGTTAGAAAGCATCATGCTGAGAGTCCTGCAAGAAGGTGCAGATAGCTTTTCACGCTGTGTTGTCAGGTCTGTTTTTCTGCTTTGCATGTTTCTATAAAGTCAGTCATGTGTGATTCACCTGAGCAAACTGGGATCTCTTTTCTTCCATGTGTGTGCATTTTATATCACGAGGGAAAAGATATTACTGAGCCAGTTATCTGTGCAATATAGTGCAATAATGTTTTTTAAAAACTCCGCATGAAGTGGAAATAGATTTGACATCTTCTAGTCTACGTTCAGTCTAAATCTGAATGTTGCTGTGAACCAAAGTGGTAATTCGTTTCCTACACAGCATCTTCATTCACTGAATGTAGGACGTGGAGTTTTCCTGCTGGTAATGTCTCACGGCAAACAAGAAATGGGCTTTAGGAGAGTATATTCTTTGTAATCGTTAGTATAAATATGTAAATGTGTATGTACACTTTGGGCAGTTTGCCTTTCCCATGGTCACCATGTATGAAAATGAAAAGCTCTAACAGTTTGTGTTAGAATGGAGAAGTTATTTGAACTGGGGTGAATGGAAGAGGAGACAAGGCAGACTTCTGACACCCTCCTTCCCCGTGATGCTGGTCCAGGTGAAAGATGGAGAGTTGAGAGGATGTCCTATTTATTTTGTTTGAAAGAATGCTAACTGACATATTTAAAGCAGAGTACGCATCAGTGGCATGAAGGTAAGAAGAAAACTGTGTTAAACTTCATTTTAATGTCGGCTTTAGTACCCTCTCTGTCAGGGCTATTCTAAAACAAGCAACAAATCCAGCAACCAAATCCATTGTGCTCTGACACAGACATTAAGCTCCTTTCTGTCCTGTCTTAAACAAAAAAGTTTGATTTAAGGAAAGCAGTGACTGTTCTGACTTAGGAATATCTCTGAGTGAGTCTGAGTACAGAGTGCTGCAGAGGAAGTGCTTAGGGAAGAACTGTTCTGAGCTTTGAGTCAAATAGGAACTTGTTAGTGCCGCTTCATGTATGTACAAAGTTTAGAAGTGCTGTGTTTCCAGTGACTGTTCTGACTTAGGAATATCTCTGAGTGAGTCTGAGTACAGAGTGCTGCAGAGGAAGTGCTTAGGGAAGAACTGTTCTGAGCTTTGAGTCAAATAGGAACTTGTTAGTGCTGCTTCATATATGTACAAAGTTTAGAAGTGCTGTGTTTTCCTGATGGTATTTCAGGATGTGAAATAATTACACTTCATATTGTCATGATCACTGCTGCGCTTGTCAGTAGAATATTGTACCTTGCATTCTTGTGCTGTGCTGGCATGAATTGCACAGAAGGAAATGTCATTTTTTGAATAACCTACAGCACATTGCTGGTTTTTGTGGCAGCTCAAAGCAAGGCCATGTGGGAGGTTTTCACACTGCCTAAGTACAGGGCTAAAAAAAACAAAAACAAAACCCAAAACTCTTGTGAGGCAGATCTGATTCTGAACCCTGACAGTTTTAACACATTTCTGCTAGTGCACCTGTATTGTCATGGTGAGGGTGAAATTAGGTGGCTGCACTCTAGCTCCATCTCACAGATCTTTGATGTATCCACACATGGACGTACACTGGTTTATGCGCATGGCACGTTAACCAGCTTTTTACTGCTTGGCCCAAGGCTGTCATCCTTTTGGTTGAGAACAGGTGCCAAGCTACGTAAGTATGTCAGCCGAGATGAAAATCGACTGTGAAGTAACATCTGATGACTCTACAGAGAAGCTCCTCTCTCTCTCTCAGACTTTTTTTAGCATTTGCATTAGTATTTACCCCAGCAAATGAAACGCTATGCTGTATGGTGCTGTATCCCTAGCAACAAAGATTCATTTTCCTCCCTGGTGAGACGGGGCATAAGATATGAGCAGTTTGCAGTGCTTATCGATCAGTCTGCTTCTGAAAACCGCATGCGAACTTCAAGTAGAGCAACAATACAAGTGCTGCCACACATTCTGCTCCTTACAGAAGAGACATTTGACATGTGTATTTGTTTGATGTTTGTGCACAGAAAACCTATGGCTGAGAAGATACTGCTAAGCAAGCTTTTTTGTAAGGCTGTAATACTCCAGAGGAATGCTTTAATGTTCTTCTGCAAATTATTGTTTGAAAAAGGAAAAGTTACGAGATTTTTACAAGCCCTGACCTGGATTCAGTGACCATTTATAGTCAGACTAAATGATCTTACTAGATATCTGTGGAGATCGACTTTCTCTACAGAGTGTTTTGTAGATCATGAGGCAAACTAACATGTTTTTATTACTCATTGGAGTAACTTAATGGACGTAAATGAAATTTTCCAGACTTAACTGAGATGATGTGTATGCCATCTCCCTACGTGCTTCAGAAGTGGAGAGAATTTTCATTCTGGTTACAAGCAATCAGAACAAGACTGTCTTGGAGATATTTGCAGAATTGTTGCGAGATAAGCAGGATATGCATCCTGTTTTACTTCTGGTTCTAACAGCAGAACTACAGAGGGATTTTTGCGAAGCACTTTCAAATCTTTTTAGGCTATGCGCGGTGAGGTGTAAGTCTCCTCATGAACATCCCTCTTCTGCCACTGGGGATTACTGAGAGCGTTCATGTGTGCATCATCCCCATAGCCGGCTGTTTGTGCAAGGGTGAGCGTGGTTGTAGGGACTTGGATGCTTGTCTGCCTAGCTCAGTGTTTTGTCTCAAGTTATGCAAATACAGTTTGTCCCAGGCAAGAGGCATTTAAGCAACAAAGCTTACAAAAGATCCAGTGATCTTTTCCCAATTATGATCTCCCAATGAGCAGCAGTGTAAAAACTTCCTGAGCCAGAAGCTGTATCAAAATCACACTTTAATTGCTATGGATCCTCCTTTAAATTATCTTATCTCTTCTTCTGAGTGCCATGAAGTTTTTGATTTCCACAGCATCCTGTGCTAAAGAGTTCATAATTCCATTCTGAACCTTTTTTCTTAATGGATCTTGTCCATTGTTCCTGTTTCATCAGCTGCTCTAAAGGCAACTGGACAGAGATTTCTGGTTTGGGATATAGACCGAGCAGCATGTAATTCTTTGATCCGCTTAAAAACTCTGAGAACTGAGATTCCTGGGTTTTTTTCCTGATAGGCTTGCCAGAAGCTTGTCTATCTCAGTTTTTAGGTGCTTCAGTTTAGTATAGTAGTGTCTCATTACCCAATCTGTAAATTGAGATGAGTGCTGCCTGCCATGAGACCTGCAGAGTCTACTGTAAGTCACGTTTTGCAACCCCTGAGGTAATCTTACCTTAAGTCTCAACTTCTGGTGAAGGATCAGGACACTTGGCAGGATTAAATTTAACAATGCTAGTGGATCTGAGTCAAACTGGCAGGTGATGCGTGTGGTTGTTAGGTTACATTTGTTTGTACTGATCAAATCTTTCCTTCTAGTTTTCCGCCCTTATTCTGTTCAAAACCATATTAAGCTCTTTGCAAGACATAATGTTTTGTACCTCTCTACAAATTAGAATTTGCCACTTCCAAATGCAGCTTATGGCTTTTTATAATCATACAGCTTCCCCCCACTCCTGTTTCTTCAGCCTTGGTGCCTTTAGCATTGTAAGAAAGAAGGAAAGGAGCCTGTTATGGCAAAAAAACTTAACTGCAGTTGTCTGAAAGTGATTTGGAAACTTGTACAGGTTTATCTCAAGTTTCGAATAATCACTGCAAGTCAGGAGGCTTACACTCTCTCTTCTGGAAAGCTTTATAACCACAGAAAAAGAGCAATCTCAATACGGTAAGATGACTTTTTTGGCTCGTGCTGTATCACAGGAGGCTGTACTAACATTCTCAAATACATCTCTTATACTTTATAGACAATTAAGGCTGCTGAAGTATCAGACTTTCTTGACCAGCAGTTTTTCCATCTAGGAAAAATTTCCTTTATCTTGTACTAAAATACAGCCAAGCCTGCAACAGTTCCCTTTGAAGAATACTGCCTGTAGTATTATTTAAATTTGCAATCATAAACTCTGCAAGTCGAAGAGGAGAGTTTCATTCCCGCTTAGTATAGATGGACTTCTGGGTGAGCTTGCCGGATGGAGTACATGTGGTCCTCTGGTCAGCTGGCAAAGCACACTGGGAGGAAAAAGTCACAGATGTGAGGGGTGTTAGAGACATTCAGGGTATCGCAGTATGTTTCACTTGATGTTGACTTATGTTTTACAGATAGGCTTGTGATACAAAGCTAAAATTGCCACTTAAAGTGTGTATAAGGAAGAAGGAATCTTGCTTTGAAGCTGTCCAAGTCACTTCTGGGAAAGCCTTTTATGTTGATATTCCTGCCTCCTCCCACTTCTCAACAGAAAAACACTTTTGTCCTGTTTTGCAAAAGAAAAATCATTAGGATACTTAACCGTTTACATGAATGTTAAGAGAAAGCATACTGTGTGCCAAAATAATCTGTGCGCTGCGTTGTGGACAAACCACAAAGAAAACCGGAGTTTGGTGTTTGATCAACATTCCGTTACATGCCCTGAAACCAGAGTGAACATAGTTTTCTTTTTCAGCCAGCACTTAGGTTTTAAAAGCCACGGATGTAATTTGGACAGATGGATGTTTAGAGGTGTGCTTGAACACCTACTCTATGTTTTTTAAACTTTCTACATGTGTCATGCCAAATCCGCAGTGGTGATGTTGGGAGACAGAGACCTTATTTGCTTGTTCTGCTTGTTTCACTGATCCTTGGCATGGGTTTTGTATGGAAACCTGTAGTATTTGGAGAGGAACTAGGTACTCTAAAGGGAAAGGGACTGTAATTCCCTTTACAAAATACAGAAACATTCAATATCAGAAAGGTTATAAAATGATGGCTTCAGGGTTTTAGAAAAGCTTACTCTTTTAGACCAGTATTACTTTTATTATCTGCACCACCTCCATCCCCCTGCCAAATCATGGGTAATATTATATTTTAACAGCTCTCTCTGTTTCTGTGGACAGCATTGCTAAAATTGATAGTACACGTGTATGTAGGACTCTCTTTTAATTACTTTCTCTCATTGGGAGAGAGCTGTGAGGACAGTTTATGCAGGTGGTGGTAGTAAAACAGTAAAATAATGTGGTACATGACGAGTTTGCTTTGAGTCTGACAAAACTCAAGAAGAACCTTACTTGCTTGATGCTGAGCAAATGACATTTATTGCTCCTGCTGTTCCTGTGTGGAACATCACTGAATGATCTGTGCAAGTTTAAAATTTTTCCAGTTGCAATGGTTGAATTGTAAAATAAACTACTACATGCATATTTTAAAACTCTCAGTAAGTGCCCACAGTCCTGATAAAATTGATTATCCAGCAGACAAGATAAGTCAATATTTATGTTTAAAGAAAATTAATGAATGAAACAGTTCCTGCACTGATATTTTTTTTTCTTTTTTGTCCTGTAGTTCCTCGGCATAGCATTTCTTGGGATTGGATTGTGGGCATGGAATGAAAAGGTAAGTTGAATATAGCACCTAACTCCCTGTTTTCCCTCTTTCTCTCTCTGAAATATTGGAATACTAATATGCTACACATTTTGTGTGTCCACACACAGTTTCTACTGAAACAAAATCAGGTTTGTCTGTTAAATAAAACCTTGGCTTGGCTCACCTAGAGGAAAATCCTTGGCATCTCTTCCAAGAATGCCTTGGCAAGAAATCATGGTTGACACTTGCACATAAAATAACCATTTCAATCCATGCACACTCAAACTGCGGGTCAGATACTATGTCTCTGCTGCATGTGTCCCCGGGAAGGGAGAGAGCCTACGTGTGTCAGAGGGCAGCTTCCTGAAAATAAGCCTCCTCAGCTTTGCCATAACGTAGCACGCTAATTGCTGTTCCAAAACAAAAAAAAACAACCCACCAAACCCAAGACTAAAACCAAAACAAAATGCCTTGGCAAGAAATCATGGTTGACACTTGCACATAAAATAACCATTTCAATCCATGCACACTCAAACTGCGGGTCAGATACTATGTCTCTGCTGCATGTGTCCCCGGGAAGGGAGAGAGCCTACGTGTGTCAGAGGGCAGCTTCCTGAAAATAAGCCTCCTCAGCTTTGCCATAACGTAGCACGCTAATTGCTGTTCCAAAACAAAAAAAAAAACAACCCACCAAACCCAAGACTAAAACCAAAACAAAATGAACCCCCAAAACCAAGCCAAACTTGAGACAGAATAACTGCTGTTTTTTCTTGTGCAAGTAACTGTCCACTGACACACTCTGCAGTGCAAGACTGTAAAATCAACTTGGAAATGGGAACAAAGGGACGTGGGGAAAGAGGAACGTTTGTGAACCAGAGCCTAATTTTTAGCTTGCTTGCTACAGAAGTTGGGAAGAAGATTAAAATACCAAGATTTAATGTACAAAACCAGTCAGTGTGTGTGGGGTTACTAGATGAAGAGTTTGGCTTGCTAAAAAACAGCTAAAAATAAAGAAGAAAAGCAAACTCTAGCTTTGTTTAGAAGATTGTTATCACAAGGTTTTATTATTTTCAATGGTGCTGTGATACTCAGTTACGTAATACTTCTTTCCTTCTTTTAATGGAAAACAATGAGTAAGTTACACATTGATGTTCGCTTATGGCGTCGTAACTGGCGCTTGCAGCAGAACAAAGAACATTGGAAACACTGGAGTTTTGTCACTTAAATTCAGGAGAAATTTTGCTGGTTCAGAAATGAGTTATTAACTTATGTTCTAATTACTCTGTGCATGGATGCAGATAATCACAAATGGTAATGGGCTATTAATTAACTCACACTGTACACACCCACATACGTATACATGCCGTATTTACATACCGTGTGATACTCAGGTTTGATGGCCTGAATAGACTTGGAAAGAGGTGCTGTGTTTTTTCTTCATTCAGCAAAGATGTTTTATTTAATACTCTGAGCATACTCACAGAGGTTACACCTATGTCTGATCCCCAGAGAACTTTGTTTTGGAGTGGCTTTCTGGAACAGATGTTAATGTTTTTGCATTATTTTGGTAGGTAACACAAATGATTCCTCTAGAATGAATGAGGAGGTAAAGGAAAAACAGCTGTACTCTAGTGTTTGAAGTCTAAAATATGCCAGTCCTACAGCTAGAGCATGTTCTGGCAGATAATGATTAGTTAGGTTTTGTGTATTTTCTGTATGGGAAAGCACGTCCACCTACCCGCTCCCTGCTGCCCCTCCAAAATGTGTTTCATTCGTAGTTGCTAATAGCCAGAAGCAAAATCTCATGTTTTTACTGTTATCAAGTCATCTTAAACCATTTTTAATCAGATCTTGAAAGTGGGAGAATACCGTGTTGTTTCTAAGACAGGCAAATAAAACCAGCTAGAGCTGTTTAATACGCATTAGCTCAGGCTACGAGTGTAGTAGGGTTTTCTATAGAAACTAATAAATAAAATACTGTATATTGTTTTAAAACACAGATCTGTCTTCGAAAGTGAGTATCTCTTCCCAGCTTCTCTAACTGTTGTGTCCTGTGGTGCTTAGTGTGGACTGTTTCAGCCCATGGCTGTTATCAACCACAGCTAGAGCTGTTTAATACGCATTAGCTCAGGCTACGAGTGTAGTAGGGTTTTCTATAGAAACTAATAAATAAAATACTGTATATTGTTTTAAAACACAGATCTGTCTTCGAAAGTGAGTATCTCTTCCCAGCTTCTCTAACTGTTGTGTCCTGTGGTGCTTAGTGTGGACTGTTTCAGCCCATGGCTGTTATCAACCAAAATGTAGTATAGGTATAGCTGA
>NW_010393471.1:0-5433 GCF_000710305.1 Buceros rhinoceros silvestris | reverse complement strand
CTGAACCGCAGAGCGCTCGAGCAGAGACAGACTTGAGGTTTTTGTAGAATTATGGGAAAATGGGCTTGTGGCAAGACCATTTGAGACCTTCCTTTCACTCAGCTCTCTAGAGGACAGACAATGACCTGAGGCTGCGTTCAGCAAGGTCAGGTGCCAGATAGTCACAGGCCTCATGCAAATTAGAGGAAGGTAGAACATTTTCATCCCAGGCAGAGTTGTTCCTGCTGCAGCTTGGGAATTGGAGGTGAAAGCCAGGAAGGTGAAGCCTAAGGCTTGAGAGATCTGTAACTTAACCGAAAAGCACTTCTCTAGTTAGCCTGCTTCTTGCCTAAGGCTAGTCCGGGTATCCCTTGGGTATTATGGGCTGTGGTAATGGTATACTGTAAGACAGCAAAGCAGCTTTGCAGAGAAGGACCTGGACATCCTGGTGTACGTGAAGCCAAACATGAGCCAGCACTGTGCCCTTGCCACAGAGAAGACTAACCGTGTCCTGGGCTCTAGCTAGCAGGTTAAAGGAGGGGATTCTTCCCCTATACTTGGCACTGGTGAGGCCACACCTGGGCCAGTTTTGGGCTCGTCAGTACAAGAGAGACACGGACATTCTGGAGAGTTCATCAAAGGGCTACCTAAGTTATTAAGGGACTGGAGCATCTCTTCTACAGGGAAGGGCTGAGAGAAATAGGACTGTTCAGCCTGGAGAAGAGCAGACTCAGGGGAATTTTACTGTATATAAATCCCTAAAGGGAGAGTGCAAAGAGGATGGAGCCAGGCTGTTTGCAGTGTTATCCAATGACAGAGGCAGTGGGCAGAAACTGAAACACAGAAAGTTCCCTTTCATTTGGTGGTGGTTGGTGGGTTTGTTTTTGTTTTGGTTTTTTGTTGTTGTTGTTGTTTGGTTGGGTTTTTCTTTTGTTTGATTTTTTTTTTTTCTTTCTTGCTCTGAGGGTGACCAAGCACTGGTTTGCCCAGAGATGCTGTGGAGTCTCCGTCTTTGGAGATATTCAAAAGCAGTCTGAACATCGTCCCAGGCAGCCAGGTCTAGATGACCAGATGAACCTCTAGAAGTCCCTTCCAACCTTGGCCATTCTGTGAAGACTGCTGCTGTCCCAATGAACAAAGTCTTTATCAGAGTTGAGCTTGGTGCTGCTATTGTATAATGTGTAAACATAAATTTGTAAGGTATTTTTGAAGGGTTTGGTCTTCAAAAGGACTACTCTACTGTAAACTGATTTGATGGTGGGGAAGGTTTTATTTTACTTCTGTCTTGAATCATGTGGCTTTATATCCAGCTGCATTGTTTTATAACCTGGCTGTTAACTTAAACATAAATTTGTAAGGTATTTTTGAAGGGTTTGGTCTTCAAAAGGACTACTCTACTGTAAACTGATTTGATGGTGGGGAAGGTTTTATTTTACTTCTGTCTTGAATCATGTGGCTTTATATCCAGCTGCATTGTTTTATAACCTGGCTGTCAACTTCTGCTTCACAAAACCTTTTTAAGAAAAAAAGATAGCGTGCCATTCTGTGGCCGTTTTGAAAATCACGTAAAGAAGGAAAGAAATAATCCACATTTTACAGGAGTCCTGTTTACTGCCAGCTAAACCCAGTTTGGGGTAGATTTGTGGATTTGGTGGCTAGTTCCTTTTTTTTTTTTTTGCTAAGTTGGCTTGAGTTCTCTCCTTTAAACTTTGTTGTAAAGAAGGAAAAAGCACACTACATGGTCTTGTGACCTTCCTTACAGCGCTAGTTCCTTTTTTTTTTTTTTTTGCTAAGTTGGCTTGAGTTCTCTCCTTTAAACTTTGTTGTAAAGAAGGAAAAAGCACACTACATGGTCTTGTGACCTTCCTTACAGCCTTTGCAGGGAAGCGAAAGAGCTGATTTGTCAAATAGGCGACAGAATTGGCTTGACAGCCAGTCAGCCAGCCCTAAACAAAAACTGGGCAATTAGCATTCTGAGTCATGAACCCGAAAGAGAACTGAGGGGCAGGGTGGGGGCAATAAACTTGGAGGATGAATAAAGCTATCTGTACATGGATGCACTACATAGCTCACAGTCTCACCGTGTTTGGAGGCGTGCTAGACTGGGCCATGGTAGCTGAGTTCCAACGCCCACCAACTGTGATATGACATCATTAACATGCGAGTCTGTACTAAACCCAAGCAACTTACACTATCTTTGCTCAGCAGCAGGGGGAAAAGTGTTCATATTTCACTGGCTTTTTATGTAATTTCTTCTGTTGACTGTTCCTGCTTTGCTCACTATCTGCAGGAGTTTTATATTCAAGAGCACTGAGTCTTAGCAATGACTTGCTGTTATGTCCTCCGAGACCTTGCAGGGCTGTCATGGAGAGGGAGTTTTTTAGAAGGAAAGCACTGTGGGTTTGGGGTATACTTGAAGTAGGAGGTAGCAAAGGTAGAGATACTAAAGTGGAAAAAAAATCTGCAGATCCTTTCAAAATTTGTCAGTTAGACTTAGTAAATGTATAAGATTGACTGAAATGCAGAGGGAAAGTGGAAGAGGTTAATTATGTGCACAAGCTTGGTTTCTAGATTTTTCTTGCTAAATTAGCATAACTAGAAGACACACCAGCTCGTAAGGCAAGTTGTGCACAGTTTGGAGTACCAGTGTGGTACCTCTATGTGAAAACATAGCATTCTTAGTGAGCAGGAGCTCTAAACAGGGATCTCAGGTTTTAATCTAGACTGGTATAAGGGGAGGTAGGCCTGCTTTGGTGTTCTGGGACGGGCTACATAAAAACAGTCACAATTTGTCAGACCACATCTATCTCTCCTTGTCCTGAAATGAAAACTACAGCTGTTTTCAGGAAAAAATTCACTGGGACAGTAAAAGAAGTGAGAGTGGCAGTCATCAAGAGGGAGTGATACACCAGTCACTCCAAACTGTTGTGCGTTCACGTCTACCACGCAGTTCTTCTAAAAACAATTGCTGACAATATCCGTATCCTGTGGGTCCTTACGGGCTGAAGGATACCCAGACAGTGTATCTTGCTTCTAAGCCAGGACTGTGTTTTTGTATTTTGCAGAACTGGGGAGGGGAGAGAGAGACATACTAATACTTGTTGTTACATTTAATTTAAATTTCAGTATGTAAAGATGTATTATCTAAACAGGCTCTTAAATCATTTCACTAGTGCTCTAACACCTTGTAACTTAATCCTGGAAAATGTAAAAATCTGCATCTTGCATGTGTTTTATGCCAGTTATTCATGTATCGAACTCTCCTTTTCATGACAAAAAAGGCTAGGCTAGTTCTTTTCCTTCACTTGATACTTGGAAAAAAAAAGTTCCACTGCGATTGTTGTTTGCTGTGGGAAATGCAAGAACAACAAAAAGTAAGGAAATAGATTTGTAAACATCCCCCACCTAGTTTCTTCCTTGCAGAGACAAAATTCTGGAGTGGAATTAATCTGGCATGTTTCAATAACTATTGTTCTGTTCCCCGTGCTCATTCAGATGCACAGCATGGAGGAACTGCATGGATTTCATGACTAACAAAGTACAGAGACAGTTCTCCATTTCAAAATCATGCGTTTGGAAATACTTTTATTTCCCATCTCTTCCATGTTCCTGTTTGCCAGTGATTCTAAGTCCTGCAGAAGAACTTGTGGAAAGGCTAATCTCTGTTTGAAAAGAAATGTTTCAGAAGATCTTGTATTGCTGAACCTTTTTCTGACCATCTGCTTTCTTTGTTCCCCCACTAATGGGATTCTGCAGCAGAGAAGGTTTTTTCCCCACCTTAGAGGAAATGGAAGAAAAATAGCTGATTTCTTCCATCCTACTGGTGTTGGTTTATTCTCTTTACTTTTAAAGGGCCCTCTGGGATGTTGTTTGTCATGGGGACTGTGGTGTTGAGTCCTGTTCTTTTATAGGTGCTCCAGTGGGCCAAATTCCGTGTACTTTCACAGTCTATCAGCCTTTGTTCCCTAGGATGATGATTCTCCTAAGCTGTCTTGGAGTCAGGCTGCCTTGAATTTTCAAAATTGCTGCTGCTTAGAGTGTTTTCACTCGGAGTCATTCTCTCTTGCCCTGCAGCATACTACTGTGCCTGCAGTGTTAGGCGCAGTAGCTCTGTTAGGAGCATTAGCTGTTCTAGCAAATTCGTGGGAACATTTCTGAGACCTGCACATGGCAGTGGATTCTCTACACTAACCACAGACAGTCGGGAAATCTTGCTGGTTTGTTCATGCACTTGTGACTCCCTTTTGGCCTTGTTAGGAACCAGGAACACAATAGGTGTGCAAACACTGGGGCACTGCTGTGACCAAGATACCTGTGTTGGCATCCATACATTCTGGGGAAATTAAAGTAACTTTCTGGGTTCAGAAGGCTGAAGGCAAGGGATATGTCTGCGAAATGCAAGTAGAGTGGACCATTAGGAGAGGAGATGGTGTGGAAGACCCAACTTGCACACTCTACAGGTTTTGAAAGGTTTGAGTTTTCATCAGCCTGGTTATAGTTCATGAGCTGAATGCCTGCTTGTGGTTGGAGCGCAGGTTATGTTCTAGGGGCGCATCTTCATTTATAAGTAACCTAGTGTGTGCGCTCTGATACTGTTTGCTGCTGTGAACTGAAGCATAGCTTGTGTGCAGTCCCTTTAAATGGATTCCTGGATCCGAACTCCTGGATCTGACGTGAAATGATAATGTAGATGTGCACCAAAGGTGGAAGCTGGAGTCAGAGATCTGCCTGTGGAAAGCAGTACAAATTATCCTGATGATCTTAAAGACTACAAGATGGAGAAGGGGTGAGGAGTGCACCCTTATTATTTTCCTAAGTGACTTTGCTTCCTTATTCCTTATGGGTGGGATAATGGCAAACAATTGTGCAGCTATAATAGCAGGAGAAGCTTTCTTGAGTTACTTCAAGACCAGCATCTTTCCTTTGCCTTGATCTCCCCTGAGCTATGCGTGAGATGCAGCTTGTAGGATGGAGGGCTCTGGCCCTGGGAAGAAAACACCATGACCACAGAGGATCTGTCACTGAATTCAGGCGTCTGTCATAGACTGTCTTTCCTCCTATACTCACATACCAGAAGAAGACTCCACTTTTGCCAGAGCTTCTGGCAGGCCTGGCTTGGTTGTCTCATGTTTCTTGGTGTGGTAGAAGGCACCACCAACACCTCTTCCCCTCACCCTTTTATTGGAGAAAAGAGCAGGTCTTACTGTTTCACTTGACTTCCTCTCGTGAATTCGGGGTGGGGTAGGAATCAATGTCAGTCTTTCCTGTTCCGTGCCTATGGAATCATTGTATGCCTAGTCATTGAAGCGAGGTACATTTCACAAATAAAGGAACTTCTTCCGTAACTTAATCATTATTGATTTTAGTTCAGTTATGGATGCTCCTGCTGTTGCTTCACTATCCCAAGTAATTTTGACTTGTGGTGGTGTGGTAGGTTAGCAAAGATCTCCTTTT
>NW_010393470.1:43985-45084 GCF_000710305.1 Buceros rhinoceros silvestris | reverse complement strand
CAAGGAAGTTTTAGCTCAAACCAGGACAGAAAGATACCTGTATTTATATATAATCACTCTTCAGCCTCTGTTCTTGCAGTGATTTATTGCTTTCATTGTTTTCTTTGTCCGGTTCTCCTGTAACAAGAAATCTGAACTGATTAGAATGTTTGCCTTCTCAGTTAGTACCTCCTCATACCTCTTTTCTCATGGAAACTGTAAGAGCATTTAAATATGTCTGTGCCCTTTCAATCTCACCATAAGGAATGATGCTTAGCTGAGAATACCGTAAAGGTAAAGGCACATCACAACCCTGCATGATTACTAGTAGTTACAGCAGTTTCCTAGCAGTGCATAGGGTGAAAATAGAATGAAATATTAAATACCATCCAAGAAGACTGACAGCCTGATTCACTTGGAAAAAGTGGTAATTTTTAACTGAGCAGGTTTTCATTCAAATGGAATTTTAATTAAATGGTGAACTTAGAGAACATCAGAAATCTAAACTGTGACAACATAAATAAAACAATAACCTTCTAAAAATTATTTTTAACCCTCTGTGCTGCACTGAGAGGAGTTGTATGCTATTTTTCCAGATTATTTTGCATTATTTTAATTACAAATTAAATGTGTTACACTATGTCACCAGTTTGGCCGAGGTTGAGCCAAGCTCCGGTAACGATAATACCTTCCCCTATTCCAGCAGAAATAGGGGAAGGGAGAAAAGAATTCATGAGACCTCTAAAATGCTTTTTTGGAAAACTGAAACAAACTTTAATAACGCAACAAACAGAAAAATATTAAATACAAAAAGAAAACCAGTAGGATATTGAGGGTTTTGTAGGAAATGGAAAGGCAAGGGTTAAAACCGCGGGACGGAAAGTAAAACCGTGGCAGTTCAAAGATGGCGACAGCCACGTGGCGGCAGTTACAAAGAAAAACCTGTGGCAGTCAAAACGCCACGGTGCCATGTGGGGAAAACCAGACCAACACAATGTTACCAGTCTATCGTGGATTAGAGGCAGAAGCAGGCAAACCTGGCGGCAAAAAGCGTGGCAACCTGGGAAACGGCTCCTTGGATGTGTAGGGTCCCGGTCCCGCACGGCGCGTGCGGCTTGGC
>NW_010393470.1:41593-43504 GCF_000710305.1 Buceros rhinoceros silvestris | reverse complement strand
AATGCGGTGGGGGGAGTTGCTCCTCAGAGGTACATGGCGGTAGCGGGATTGCGTGGCCAAGCCGAAAGCAGGCAGGTCCGTGAGAGAGATGTTGCCCTCAGCCCCGTCCGGTGCAGAAGAGAGAGAGGGCTGGCTGCGTGTCCAGTTCTTAAAGGGCCAGCACCCAGAAAATGGAAATGGAAAGAAACCCACCAGAACTTTTAACCAATTGATGTCGCGTTTATATGTACATGGCAGGGAATACCTGACTGGTCAGTTTACAACAAAGCTTCCCAAAATGGGAAGTTTTGGCAAAACTGGGACACACTATTGCTTTGAGAGCAAGCCACTGCAAACAAAAGGAGTAAGATGAAGAAGGTATTGTTTTTATATTACAGATGGAGAACTGAAAGAGGTTAAAATTACTTTGAGTAACAACCAAATGTGGGAAAAAAATTAAATGCAGGTCTTGCGTGAATCAAGTTTATATTTTACTCACAAGACCACCTTTTCCTTAGTGTTTAATATTGAACTCCTTCACGATGAAATTCAGTTAGCCCATATAGGATCAAGCAGGGTCTTTATATGAGTGCAGGGGGAGTGGTGGAAGTTTGAAAAAGTATTAGAGAGAGAAAAATCCACCAACCAGGAAACCAATAAACCAGTAAACCCGAGGCTAGGATAAGGAGATTTTTAGAAAAAAGGAGCCAGGCAGCCCATTTTAATAGTGAATTGAAAGCAGTCAGCAATAGTGGTAGAACTGAAACATATTTAGTTACATGTCAGGTTAAAATTAAGCCTAATAAGATAGTTTCAAAAATCTTCTTTAGTTTCCAACAATCATGTTGTGGTCACCTGTCACCTTGCTGAAATAAATATGCTTTGGGAAAAAGGAACCTTTATGACAAGGAAAAGTAAATATGTGTGAGACACAAGATAGCAGGAAAGAGCCTGAGTTAAGCTGGCAGTCTCTGAGTTATTTAAGTTACTGCCAGAAAGTTCTTTGTAAAATACTTAAGTTTCTGTAGGACCATGATAGCAAATACTGCAAAAATGGCAAATAAACCCTAAATGTTGTAGTCTTAGGTAAGTTTCGTGACAAAGTTATTTACTGCACTTGCTTTATTGTCCCTCTCTTTTTTATTTTCTCATTTTATTAAATATAACAGAGCATAACCTTTTCTGGGTTTCCTTGAAACCTGGAAAATTAACTTTTAATGTATTAGGTCAAGAAATTAAGAAATACTGAGATTTTGGTTCAACAGTAATTAAAATATGACCAAGAAAATTATTTCTTTGAAATTGTAATTGGGATTTGAAAGTAGTGTAGGAAAATAACAGTACCTGAATATATGATTTGAGATTTTTCAAAGAACCCGTCTATTCAGTCATGTATATATATGTTATCTTTGGCAGAAGGAGAGAAGAAGAAAATTGAGAGTCATATAATTGTCTAAAGACTAATATTTTGATGTTGTCTATTCCAGATCTGTTGCAGAAGCCACAGAGGTTGATCTCAACATGAGAGTTGGATTGCACACAGGCAGGGTGCTTTGTGGGGTCCTGGGTCTCCGAAAATGGCAATATGATGTCTGGTCAAATGATGTGACTTTAGCTAATGTAATGGAAGCTGGAGGACTGCCTGGGTAAGTCTGACAAAGAACTGCAGAGAAAGAAACAGAAACCTGTATGGGTGAAGAATTTAGTTCCTTCTTTCAGGCATTTGCGATGTAATTGGTATCGATGAGAAGGGTTGTATTCAGCAAGAGCAATCCATATAATATGTGATTTATCCTGTGGAACTCTCCAAATGATCTTGATATTTACATTAGTATAGGTTATATTAGAAGCAAAACATTTCCAAATGAAATCCTTATTAGAAGCTGCCAAATATAGAGAGTAGGAGTGAGGCAATGCTAGGAATGCAGGAAT
>NW_010393470.1:3044-41513 GCF_000710305.1 Buceros rhinoceros silvestris | reverse complement strand
AGGAATGCTAGACTTTCACCATTTCATCTTATAAAAGTAAAACCCTCTAGTTGTTCCCAGAAATTTTTACACTTGCACCTCAACAAGTGGGGGGTTGTTCCTCAAATATTTTTTGTTGCTCAAATATTGCTGCTGTGTATGCAAATGATATAGTAGCACATAAACCTACAGCCAATGCATGGGGCACATTCTGGAATTTTAAGTACTCCTTGAACAGCCTTGGACCCAATTCAAATGCATAGAGTGCACTTTCACGAAGGTACATGGATGTGCTTCTGTGCAATTCTCACTTGGCCAGGGACCTACCATCCGTTGGATTTTTGCAAGATCATGATTAGCTGAACAGGGGGACAATGGAACCTCTTAGTTTTTGTGGCTAAGCTGAGTGAATTTCTGTTTATTACATATGTCTGCCTTAGACAATTTTGGCAGTGTATTTTGTGTGTTCCCTACCGTAAGACTTTCCAGCAAAAAAATTCTGAATGCATGGTTGATAGAGGAGAGCACTAATAGCTTTACATACATCTTCTGTGAAGACATGTCAAATATAAGGGGTCTTTCAGGAAGAAAATGTGAAGAGAGTTTTTGGGATACAAAAACTCATGAAAACTGACAAAGATGGCCGTGCTGCAAAAATAAAGCTGACTACAAAACAGAGTGAGTAAATGAAACATGTCAGAAACATGAGGTGGAACAGAAAAAGAAGTTCATGCACAGAAGTGATTTGCAGTGTGAAGTCACAAGTTTCAAATAGCAGAATGTTTTTCCAAGCAGGCAGTGCGTAAAACATTTAAGAAGGTCACGCAATGTGGAAGGTGATGAGCAAACTTTCACTTTCTACAAATTAACTAATCTGCAAGTATTTGGACAGTCAACAGTAATCTTTCTGTTCGCTCTGCTCAGGTTTAGAAAATGAGGGTGGTAGAAATATTGCTATGTTCTATTTGGCTGAAAAGAAAAAACAAAAAATTTTTTTACATAAAAAATGGGGGGTTGCACGTAATTTGACTTTTTTATGATCTTCTGCACACGAGAGTATTTCAGCGACTAGTTACTGTGTCTTTGCTTTAAACAACAATGTCCAACTTTTCTCACCAGGAAAGTTCACATTACAAAGACCACCTTAGAGTGCCTAAATGGGGACTACGAGGTAGAACCAGGATATGGTCATGAAAGGAATAGTTTCTTGAAGAAACATAATATTGAAACATATTTTATTGTGCCATCCCATCGTAGGAAGGTAAGCTCTACAAATCCTAGCTTATTCTGTGATATATTTTTATAATTTAACAATTGTTCTGTGATACTCTGAAAGCAGAGGCAATACTGTTTCTAGAAGCTCTTTAAACGTTCTTGAAATTACATCTTTTGGTTTTGACTGAGGCAGGAATGTTTAAAAAGCTAACCTTGAACATTGCATAGAGAATATGATCAATTAACTTTTGAAGTTTAAAAACAAACCAGTTTTTCCCTTTACTCCCCTCAAAAGAGAACTGTTGTTTATTCATATTCTGTAATCATTCTAACAGAAATTATATGATACATTACTCCAAAAATTAATTCATTCTTCCCTTCCTCCTCCCTCCAAAAGGGTGTTTCAGAATATTAATGCTGAGAGCTTAGCTATTTTCCTTCTAGTTTTCTTTACTCTTTCATTCTCATATTCCCATGCCATTTTACTCATGCTCTCCTAACCCTTTCTACAAACACTTGTGATGCTGGTGGCTCCTCTACTGTGCCTGGTGGATTTCCAAAGGAGTAGACACAGAAAAAGTAGTATTTACAGACATGTCATGCTCACAGCAGAAAACTTAGTGAAATGCATTCAGCAGTGATTGAACTAACATCCCCTGGAAGCCTGGGGAAGCTTCCATGTTGCCAAGCTGCACAACGGAAGCCCTTTTGTCCAGGTCAGAGGGAAGAGGCTGCAGCCAAGCATTCGGCTTTTGAATGTATATACCACCGTACTGTTTATGCTGAAGCTGAGTAAATTTACTAGTATTATTGCAACAAATAATATATTCTCTGTTCAAAACATGCATGCTTTTTTCTCCTGCTATGTTGAGCTGCTCATGACAAATTTGATGTTTTCCTTGCCTGGTCTCTCACCTCAGACTCCCACAATTATTTTGGTCATCCCTTTCTTAGCTGCCCTTAGCTGCCCTTCTCTCAAAATTTTCTTAAGCTGTCCTCACCCTTCAGCTTCTTACTTTTGTCACACCCCTGGAGATTGTACTGGAGAAAGAGAAGTAAGTCTGCAGTGTTGTTGAGGAACAATAACGTTTTCTGCTCTTTTCTTCTTTTTGGTGGAGAACAGAAAATGGGAAGTGTGGAAAGAATAAGGTAAGAGAAGATTTTAGGTCATCTGAGCAGGAACTTCATTTCTTAGATGTTGCTCAGGATTTAGACAACCCTGGTGGAGATGGATGTGACTCCTCATTCTAACCAAATTTTCAGGATAAGGAGAACAGAGGTACAGCAGTATGATGGTAATACGCTGAGTTTCAGTATGCAGTGAAGGCAGTAACAGTAGTTTACCAACAGGTTCGTTTGTAGTCACACTGCTCTTCTTCAACCAGTAACTGAGTTTAGGGCAGCCTCTTGTTCTACTACAAAATGTTTTGTGACTCAGTGGGAGTCTCAAAAGTTCATAATAATCTTTTAAACTCATTCAGTTTGTTCCAACCTTTTCCACATCAAATGAGGCTTATCTTAGAACTTATCTGGATGTATCTGCCGTAACGTGTATACAGGCCAAGAAGAACTTTATTGTTCTTTATCTCAACCAGTCAGCTCAGGATACAGACTTTTGCACTGTCATCTTCTGAGCCTGCTCCAACAAGTTTTATTTGGGGATTTGACCTTTAGAGGGAAAATTATAATATGCAATTCTGAAAGTTAGTGTGAAAACAATACAGACAAGATTTTAAAGTGATGTCAAATCTCCATGGTTGAGGGTGTTAGCCAATGGGTGTTAGACAAAAAAGTAACCAGGGAAAACCAAGTCATCTTCAATTACATGTCTGCAGTCAGTTTCTTGCTCTGAATTTGATGACTCTGGGAGTTCTTATGGAAATGTTGGGAGTCCAGTCACCAGGGGAATTTGATTCTGGGTGTGAAAACTCCTGTTGCTTTTCCCCAGAAAGGCTGCTGAAAGGGTGGGCTTTTATGCACTTCCTCTAGAGCATCTCATTTTTAGAGAGAGGGAGTATTCTCATCCACTGTCAAAACTGTGCAATCCTATGTTTTGTTCTTCTGCTGGTATATATGATTAGATTCAGTTTTAGGTAATGTAAAGGAAAATAGGTGGAAACTCAGTGGGCTAGAATCTGTTCTAGCAGTCAGTGAGAGATCTTGAAACCAGAATTAGTTCCTTAATTAATCAAACAAAATAAAGAAGAAAACTTAAGGAAGGGTTTAATTAAGGTAGGTGTGTTGCTTATTGCTGCTAGATTTGTTTGTCTTGGTTTTCTATTGTTTTCATTCCTACAGCATATTTCCTATGTTACTATGTATCAGGTTTCATTTCATGTTGAGAAGAGAAATTGCTGAATTTCAGGAAATTGTTGAGGGGTTGGTGCACAAACACAAGTAGAGAGAAAAGGGGATAAATATGGCGATTTCATATAGAAACTGTGTTGCGTCAGCTTCGCGGCATAAACCACTGATTGAGGAACAGATATTCACATTTTAAAGTCAGGCCAATGCATGTTTAATGTGCAAGGATGAGAGCTTACTGCTGTGTGAGCACACATTTCTTTGGCTTTGCAAGATCGCTGAGAAACTACTACTGGTGATTCCTGGGACACGACTGATCGGTTTGTCATCAGCTACATAAACCAAATGCCATCTTACGCATGGATATCACTGATGGGTTTGTGGAAGTGGCGGATGATGTGGTATAGCTTGGCTAATGACATCAGCTCTCCAACATGTATCAATGGCATGTCAGCCAAACGGGCAGGAAGAAACACTTCATGAATTTTACTGGTATTAAATGGCTTCTCCTCTAAGCTCACAGATCAGTCAGTATGTCACTTAGCTGTTTGTCACAATACATCACAGCCATCCCCAGTCCTTGTGTACTTGGATACTGGTCTTTAGACCACAAGCTACATAACAGTATATTTACCATCAAAATAAACACCTGCTGTCCCCTGCTACGCTCATTCAGTCATTAACTCTTCAGAGACGTAGAAACGAAAGGCTACCCATGAAGCATAAATAAGATGGAGTTTCTTTAGGTGAATTCAAGTATCTGCTGGTTTAATACTGTAGTCCTTCCTCTGGAGCCTCAGTAGCTGAAATGCAGAGACATTTTTTATTCTTTATGCATAGTTTCTGACATTAATATGAACTGACTTTAGCCTGCCAACAGGAATGAAAATCAATGTTATGAGCAACAGATGGCCAAGAATCTCTTGAATTTGAAAGGTAAATAGGCCCACACAGGTTTTTTTAATTTTTTTTTAATTTTTTTTACTTCAAAGACACATACCCCACATTCTTCCATATGTGGTCTGACAGGAAGATCTTTCACCACAAATACCACCCAAGGCAAGAATGAAAGTAACAGTATATCGTGTACAAGTTGCATTTTAAATGTGAAAAAATTATAAAGTCTTTCCAATTTTTTGTAATCTTTAATTGAATCAGCTAACAACCACAATTTTGTGATCTGATCTGATTGCTTGGTTTGGTCTATAAGCTGATTTATGTGAGAGCTCATCTAAGTCACCACTGAAGGAATACTTCTTGGTTTTTTACAATTTTTATTTTGGTAGATATTATATCAGACTGTTATTATCATTAATCAATAATTATGCATTTTTGACCAGATGATAACATTCAGCTTCTAAATAGACTTAAACAATCCATCTGATTTCCAATGGCATATAGATTTTTTTAAATTAAATTACTTTTGTTTTCCTGTCCATCATAGTTAAAAACTTAAGCAAATACAATTTTTAAATATAATATAGAATGTTATAATGCCCTGACAAAGTTTCTAGTTCTGAAAATGCCAGCACATTTCTTTTCAGTAAAGTTTAAATATGTCTTCGTGATATTTTATATTGATACTAAAACTTACAGTGATGTGATCTTAATATCACACTGAGATGAGTTTTGAAAAGTTTGATTAATGTAACTAGCCACAAGTCTGATGATATACATGAATGTCTTGGACTTTTAAAACAGGTCTGACCCAGTTAGAAAAACAGATTTCTTTCTAATATATTAAATATTCACAAGATCCATAGTCTATGCTTTAGGCACATGGACTTTCTCTTAGTTTCAAAATGCCCTAGCTTTCTGAAGTATTGTAGCTATTACTGTGCATTGATCTTATTTCAGGAAAAAAAATCTAGGCCAGATCTGTTAATCTCAGAGTCCCTTACAAGAACTTTGTAACTCTGTTTAGACCCAGCTAAATAACTTTAAATAATTAATGATTCCTCTGTAATCTACCTGACTAATACTGTTCTGACATTAAAACTGTATGCTTAAAATTTAATTTAATTTTTTTTAATAGAGTAGATCTGGCTTTCATCAGAACTCTGTTCTTTCATTGTTAACACTGACCTTAGTCAAAGAATCTTTGCCTCCATTTTACAGCTGGCATAGCTAGATCCCAGAAGCACAACAGAGGTAGTGAGCTTAGCTGGATTGTCCGCTTCTGTGGTTGCTCTAGAAAGTATGATTCTCCTACAGTATGAGTATGACACCTGAGGTCTGGCCACAACTTGGTGATAACTGGGTGGTTTTGTACTTGGACTTCCTTCTTTGGGTATGTTGCAGCGATTCACTCTCTGATGGCACCTTTCTGGTTTGGAAAAGGCTCACTAATTTCACCGGATGAGAGAACATCCCATTACAGATGGTTAAATGAAACTCCTAAGGTACTTTTACATAGAGCCAAGCAGTGGTCAGAAATGACCGAGTTTTTGTGAGGGGAAAGATTTCTTAGAACATGTTAGTTTTTGTAAGCTTGCCATTGCTGTTTCTGTTAACCAGCTTCACTGAGTTACTTTGCCATCTCCAGAGCTAAGGTAAATAATGCTATACAGCATTAACAGGAAGCAATAGAATTGTGGCCAGGAAAGGAGGTCATAAAAATTATAGAGAAACACTACAGATACAACTTACTTATGAATGATTCCTATATGTTCGTTCGTAAGTGTCTTACGGATTTTACAGCGTACATCAAATATAATCAATAATTGCTAATCACCATCTGCAAAATTTCTGCTGATGTACTAGTGAGTTATTCACCATCTAGCTGTTTATTCAAAGATATTAGTTATCTTGTTTGTGGCAACGTAAATCACGAGGTATCTGCATCTACTATTTGAATAGCACACAGCGATGGACATTCATGAAAAGTCCATATAAGTGAGTACCACATCTGCTCACTGTGTGGAAACTAGTTGTTTCTCTGAAAAGGCTGACATTTCTCTTTCCTATCTTGCTTATGTACATACAAAGCCATGCCAGGCAGTCTTAGAAATCCTTTCCATAGCTTGGACCCCCCCGCTCTATTATCTGAAGTCTCTGAGTAACATTATGACCATCCTGAAAATCCCAGGTGAAAGGGTCTAATCTTTTTTTTTCCGAATCCTTGTCTAGTTATCGAGCTGGAAGAAAGCGAATGCTTATTAGAGGTATGGTGTTCTGCCTCCTGCCTCGTTCGCTGTGTTGAATCATGCCCTAAAAGTTCCAGCGCAGGCAGCTAAAATTTCTACTTTATTTCTGTCCAAAAAATAATTATAGCCAAACCAGGATACCAGCAATCTGTTTGAAAAGAGATGTTAAAGCAATAATTGAGGAAGAAGAGAGGACTTTTGTGAGTCTTATGATTTCAGGAAAACTCAGTTGAAAGCCTGAAAGTTCAAGACTCCTCTCAATAAGCAAACACAGCTCAGGAGCATCCTTTGTAAAATACTATTTAAAATGTAAAAACTCTTGCAAAACTCAGCTATTATCTAGAGTAATTATCTACATTACACACCGGTGGCATTTATTGTGAACTGCAGATGGATTTAACAACTCAGAGGGTTGATCAGTTAACTTAGTGGACTCACAATTGAACAGGCAGGAATTCAGCAACCTGAGATTCATTGTAACTTACATGACAACATCTGCAAGAAATGTGGCAAAGGCTGTCACATCACTTTCATAAGTTATTGTTTCATGTAGCATAAACAGATGTGATTTTAAACTTCCTGCATTGCAGTCCTGACACCAAGGAGTAAAAAGAAAATAAACAAAAATTGTATCACTCTGGTGCTTGAAAAAGCAGTATTTTTTACTTGGAGGACAACATCCTCCTTTATTGTTAATCAACATAACTTTGTTATTTTATTATTTGTGAAACAAATTATCTGCCTTCTATGTTGAAATAAATTATTGGGCTCCCTATCTTTCCACCACCAACCAATAGATTTTGTCTGTTTATATCTTTCCCATGTCTGATTTGACATTTTTCCCCAATGTGGAATGAAATTTATGCAATATAGCACAGAGAAAACAACATAGATTCATGATGGCAGTTTTGGTTTATTTAGATGAAATACATAGTAACTACATGTGCTTGCCTTTTGACTTTATTGGTGAATCACCTTACCTGTGAATCATTGTTAATAACTAGCATGTTTGACAAGTATAACTACTCAAATACTGTCAAGTTTTAGGAATGAGCTGGCCACTAGACAAGTGACAGATACTTAATGAAAATAAAAACAATAAAATGAAATGTATGTACAAAACCAATGTTGAAACCAAACCCCTGATGGGAATTACCGTCACCACTGATGCTGTGGGCAGGCACTGGGGAAGTCCCAGACTGGATTTGGCAGCAGACAGGAACTGGATTCAGCATCTGGATTTGGGAACCAAATTCAGGAGTGCAATTTCTGAATTATGAAAGGCATAATTGGACACAGTCCTCCTCAGACGCCGGCCATTGAAGAAGAGAGTTTGACCCTTATCATCCCTCCCAAATATGACATACATGGAATGAAACACCTTGTTGGTCATTGTCACAGCTGTCCTGTCCGCTCCTCCCTGCAGATGCATCCTCTAACTTACTGTGCCCCACACCATGGTACACAGGATTTATCAATGACCTTGGTCTTCACAGCAGCAAATATAAGCAAGATCCTTTCTGCACACCAGTCCCTGGTGGTAACTGTAAACATCAAGTGTTATCACTTCTAGAGCAGACACTGTCTGAAAAAATACACCGTTAACTTCAGAAGGTCTAAAATTGCTGCAGTTAATTTTTGTAATTTATTATTTCCATTCAAATTGAAGTTCCGTTGATATTTGTAGGAAATTTCCTTCTCTGCAAAGTTATTTTGTTTAATCACTCTGGTTATATCTACACAACTGCTCTCAGATTCTCCTCTTTTTTCCAAATGTGTAAAATCTGTGTTATCCGCAGATCACTTATGGCCCAACAAATCCATCCATGCAGCTAGCAGCTCCCTAGGATTTTTTTGCACCTGACTCTTCTAAAAATATCCAGTCAACTATGTCTCAAGAAAATTTTCATGGTCATTGTAAGTTGTCAGCTTTCCGGACTGATTCATTTGGAGGATATTTTTACTTATGTGACCATATACTTACCTGACTCCTAAACTCTAGGTAGTAACAAAGGAAGAGATCTTTACAGTTAATATATGGGTTGTGAAAACTTCTCCAATTACTCAGACAAATTCTCTCTTTTGCTAGTGCACAGCAAGCAAAAATGTATTTGACAGAATTGTTCTCATTTGAAATGCCCCAAGTTAGGTGTCAGAGTCCATAGCTGAGCACACACTGATGACTGCAGCTTTCAAATTGATGACTACCTGCAGCTACTGCTGCTTCCATGACTAGAAGAGTCCAGGGTGGTCTTTGCTCTAATGGCCAACAGGTCCCACCGGAGAACTTAAACTAGAGATCTCAATGCATAACTTGAGTATTTCAGGTTTTAGCACCTCAGATATACCTTAGCAGATCAGATTCAACAGATAGACATACAGCCTTTTGATGGTAGCTCTAGTTTATATCTGAACAGGGGTTGATCTGTCCCTGAGACACAAGTTGCACTATACACACCCCAACACTGGTAATAAATTGCTTTTTGTTGCCACCCAGCAAACACAGAGGAATGATGCTTGTGTTGCAGAGTGCGATGTTATGCATCTTCGGTATTGTTCCTGCAGTTGCTGTGAAGCTGCTAGTGTGTCATCATCAATATCACAGCCTGCAGTTTGGGCTGTCAGGGATAGTGGAATTAGTTATGTGCTCTAACATCACTCTTCTCCATTTTTTTCCTCCAGAGACTTGGAATTTGTAGAAAGAAGAAATATAGGGTACTGATATAAGATTTTATTTGTTATTGATCTGTTAGAGATTGTTTTAGTCTTCACAGCTGCTAAAAAATTTTTCAACATCTGTGTTGAGAAAGTGACCTCACCATTATGAACATTAAGAGTTTGTCTTACATCAGCTGTATTATTTACTGGTAAAAATCACTAATATACTTTCCTGATGGACAGCTGAGGTGTGATAAGCAAAATGGATCATAAAGGCAGTAGAAAAGAATGGAAAAGCAGATGTCTGATTGTCGCAGGTTGAAAAAGAGGGGCTGTTTCCCACCAAAAGGGATGCGACAAAATAGTGTGTCAGCTGGAAAAGCAAAACCAGCCAAACCACACACAAAAACTTTTGATGCTTGTTAACGGCTTATCAGCACGGCCAAAACAAGGAAGTTTTAGCTCACACCAGGACACTGATGTAAGAAGAAAAAATCCAAATAAGATTTCCTCACCTATCTCGGGACAAAATGGTTTGCAGATAGTAACAAATGCTACCACTAAGAGGCATGGTCCTGCCTGCCTGAAGATAGAAAGCACATAGTGCTACAGCATTTATGGTTTCTGTAAATGTGTTTTGAATGTCATTAGTATCTTCTTTCCAAGTCATTTTGAGCACTGCAGTTGAATATAGTCAGGGGAACAACAGTCTGCTGCTGTTTCTGAGAATCCCAGATAAGCACCAGTGAATCCCTTACCAGAGTATTACATGAGATTCAGACACTGGGGTGTTTTCCCAGAATTTTAATCAGTGCTTGGTTTTTTTTCCTGTATACTTAAAGACACTCACAAAGCTGTAGATAGTCTGGCTGCTTTCAGCGTGCTCTGTTAGAAAATCCCAGCTCTTAAACTTATTTGCCAGCTGTGTTGCAGCAAACAACCAACTTTTTCCAAAATTATGAAGCAAATGAACAGTGAACGGAATAAGAGATGATCCTGAGAGTCAAAAAGAAATGTGGAAGTGAAATACATAGACAAAATGAGCTGGTATGCTGCAGTCCATCTTCCCTGTAATGCTGGCCTGAAACAAGTTCAGAGAAAAGGCAGAGTGAAAGACATTTGAGTTGGTTTTTTTTCTTTGTTTTGTTTTGTTGGTTTTTTTTTAAAACCTGTTTTAAGAGACTGTACTGAATTTCTTGCCTTTATCAAGGCTTACTCTAGCAGGTGAGACTACTTGAATATTCCACTCAGAACTTTCCTGTGTCAAAAGTGTTGTTCCACTGTAAAAGTAATAATAAAAAAGGGATATGATTTGTGAGATGAAAGTCAGAGAGAATTCCTTTGTTTGTATTTTTATATTGTGTATATATGATAGTAGAATGGAAAATCCTTGGTTCCAGTGCAAAATCTACATGTCCTGCAACAATTAGATGAAAAAAAAAGGCTAGAAAAGCTATATATAAAATTATACATGATCTGAGAACCACCATTGTGCCTAACTTGTGCATATTGCAGTGTCCTTTGAGTGGTTAGGTTCTTGACCACTGTGAAGAACAGTAGCTGTATGTGTTCCAAATGTTTTCATGGCATCGCACAGTAGCTGAATTTGAAAGGGGCCTTTGAAGGTCATGTGGTTGACTTCCCTTCTGAAAGCAGGGCCAGCTTTGCAGTTAGATACACTTTTGAAATTGCAGGTCACTTCAGGCAATTCATCTGAGTGCTGGAGGAAGATTTGGCAGCCTTCCTGCATGCTCTGGTGCATGATCATCCTCACAGTTCAAAAAACTGTTCTTTGTATCAAACGGGTATTTATCTTGGTCCAGTCTATGTTCATTGCCTCTTGCACTTTTCCTGAGCATTTTTGTGATGAGTCTGGCTCTGTCTTCTCTCTAACTACTACTTGGGTGACTGAAGACAGCAATTAGATCCCTCCTTAGCCTTCTCCTAGCTAAATGAACTGAATTCCCTCAGATTCTTATATGTTGTACTCTTTAGAACCCTGATTTTTTTGGTGAACCTCTTCTGAAGCCACTCCAGTTTGTCACTGTTTTTCTTGTACGGGGAAGCCCGGAAGTAGAGATGCTGCTCCACTTTTTTCAGTGACTTGAGTTGAAAAACTTCTATTCGACTCCAAGGGAGCTGGAAAACTTCCCTGTATTTCCAACAGACAAAAAGTGTATACTATTCATAGAACATCTGCCGATAAGGTTTATAAATTAAAAGAGCAGTCAGTGGTATGAGCAAAAACTCTTCTATCTACTTATGTGAAGATATAGTCAGGAAACTGCATGAAAATATGTTTGAGGAAAAGTCACCTTGGTGGAAGGGACACACTGCCTGAGCCAGTCTGAATTCACTCCAAGTTTTCCAGTTGCACATTGTTCTCAGAAACACATCTGTTATAAGAAGTTTGCATTGAGGAAAGTCTTCACAGGACTTCAGATCCTTGTAGGAGGATATAGCCATGGCCATGCACTCACCATTCTCAGTCGTGCCTTCTTGAATCTTTTGCTAATAAGATGTTCTACCTTTTGCCACTCTTACACTGTGGTATTTCCATACTTAAGGCTGCCAGGCAGTTTTTGTAGCTCCCTGCACTTATTTAAGAGCGTCTTTTCCAGCCAATCTAATGGAAACCTTAAACTGAAGTTGTTGACCTAGTTAACGCAATGTCCACAGTGAAAGGTTTGAGCAAAGAAATTGTGAATTGTCTCTTGAGATATGATCCACCTGTAAACTTCTCTGTATTCCATTTTTGTCTCTCTGTCTTAAAAAAAGAAAAAAATAAAAGAAGCAAAATGCAAAACTGGAGGGGTTTCAAGGAAGTTGCTCGTTGTACCAAAAGGTTGATAGGGAGACTAAGTAAAATACATAATACTTCTAGAGAAACTATGACTACATTAAGAAAATTTGTAAATGGAGTACCTGTCAAAAAATAATTTTAACTGTTGGGAATGATAGCTCAAAAGCTGATCATATCTGCGATACTCAAGCCTATCTCCTTGGTGTCCTTAGGAATACTTGAAGGATGATTAGTATGTGAATACCCTTGAACAGGATCTTCTATGCAGTTATTGCAATACAGCAGTAGGTCTTCTGCCAGAAAGCCCTCAAAAGAAACAGTTCGTATTAAGAATCTCTTCGTGGAGACTTTTGTTAAACTATCACTTACACAAGTGATTAGACACTAGATATGCTAGTGTCCTTTTAGATTCCAGCTGATGACCGTGCAGGACACTGCTGGTGATGCTAGCGGCCTTCAGTCAGACTTTCAGCGCACAGTAAAGTACACGTGCGTACCTAAGCACCTTTCCACTGTTGAAACTTCATATGTTTGTAACACAGCCATCTGCTAATAGAAAAGGTGCAACTATTTATACACAGGTCCTTTTTGTGTTTCATAGCCACAGTGACTACGTAGAGTATTGGTAGATGAATAAAACACTCCTTTGATTCTCCAGAAAATGGAAGTGCATAGCTGTATGCATTAAACAGCATAGCAGACCAATACCTGAGCTGCCATTCAGAATATAAGCAGTGTCATTTCCCCTATTGCTCTAAATTTAGAAAATGATGAAAACATGATTTAAACAAATGCTTCCAGTTTACTTCCTTCTTCATTCCTTGATCATTGAAGTGGTGATGTAAACTGCTTTAGTAAATCATAGTGTTGTGAAGACTGGACAGCAAATCCTTAGTGCCATTTTGGGGTTTTAGAGCATTTGAATAGAGGTTTTGGAGTCTGATTAGCTCTGTCTTTTGTACCTAGTAACACTAAGGACCAAATCCTCTGTGCTTCCTTATTTTGCTGTTCCAGAACAGAATAATTTTACAAGCTTAAATTCATATGCTGTGGTGCCATGGGGTTCTTTCACATTTCCCATGAACACTGCTTTATACATTCCATGTAGCAGAAACATGAATAAGATTGGTATAAATACTGAGGGTAAAAAAACTCGATCACTCTTATTCTGATCTGTGAAAGCATCTGAACATGTGCTAGCCGTTTACTAAACTCAGCAAGAGTTAACTACATGCTGAAAAGTTAACCACAAAAATACTTGTCCATGCTGAACTGGGAGCTCCATGATAAAAGGAAAAGATTATACCCAGCCCTTTGAGAATATTTTTCTGTGATATAACAATGCTTGCTTTGAAGAAATTAGATGCAATAACAACCTCAGTGCCTCACAACCTCCTTCTAGGGCATGTATGTAAGTGTATCTTTAAAGCAAAAGCTATCCTGATTTTAATGGGCTTACCAGTTGTCACCGGGACACCAGTGGCTGAAGTAACAAAATCAGGAAATAAGAAAAAGACTGAAATTGTATTTTTAACATCAATTAATAAAAATGCTAATTTCCTCTTTTTTTTTAACTGTATTTTTCTAGAATTTATTTAAGGTTAAAAAAATACAAATATTGCCTCTTTTTTGAGTATATCATTAATATGCTTTTTTATAGTCTACATTTCTACGAAGAAAACATTAAGCATGTGTTTAAATACTATCTGTTTATATCTCAGGTTAATAAACTTTATATCTCAGGTTAAAAAAAGATGAAGTAATCTTCATCTGCAAATATACGGTGTTTATCAAAATGCATTGCTTCTTGATTAGAATATTCCTTTGTTCTGACCACTAGATGGTGTAAATGTCTGCAGGTATGTATAGACTCATAGAAACGTTTAGGTTGGAAAAGACCTTTAGCTTAGGTTAAATAAGTCCAATGGCTAACCCAGCACTGCCAAGTCCACCATTAAACCATGTCACTAAGCATCACACCTACATGTTTTTTAAATACTTCCAAGGTTGTTGACTCAGCCCTGGGCATTCTGTTCCAATGCTTAACAACATGAAGAAATTTTTCCTAGTGTCCAGTCCAAACCTTCCCTGGTGCAACTTGAGGCCATTTCCTCTTGTCCTATCGCTTGTTACTTGGGAGAAGAGACTGACCCCCACCTCCCTACAACCTCCTTTCAGGTAGCGGTAGACAGTGATAAGGTCTTCCCTCAGCTTCCATTTCACCAAGCTAAACAACCCAAAATCCCTCAGCTGCTCCTCACAGGACTTGTGATCTAGACCCTTCACCAGCTTCACTGCCCTTCTCTGGACATGCACCAGCACCTCAATGTCCTTCCTGTTGTGGAAGGCCCAAAACTGGAAACAGTATTTGAGGTGCAGCCTCACCAGTGCCAGAGTACAGAGGGATGATCACTTCCCTACTCCTGCTGGCCACACTATTGCTGATACAAGCCAGGATGTTGGTGGCCACCTTGGCACACTGCTGTCTCATACTAAGCCAGCTGTCACCCAACAACCCCAGGTTCTTTTCTGCTGGGCAGCTTTCTAGACATTCTTCCCCAAGCCCGCAGTGTTGCATGGGGTTGTTGTGACCCATGTGCAGGACCTGGCACTTGGCCTTGTTGAACCGTTGAATATCGGCATGGAAATCTAATGAAACAGTCACAAATACTGTTTTTCTCTCCAACAGATATTTCCTGGACTGATTCTCTCAGACATTAAGCCTGCCAAAAGAATGAAGTTCAAGACAGTCTGCTACCTGCTTGTTCAGCTCATGCATTGTCGTAAGATGTTCAAAGCAGAGATCCCTTTCTCCAATGTCATGACGTGTGAGGATGATGATAAGGTAATCCTTATTCCTGGGCTCTTTGGGCATCTGTTCCAGGGCTGCATCAAGCAGACCTGCTCTGAGAACATATGGGATGACCTAACCAACTAATAGAGGTGTTCTTCCAGGAGCTAGAGCTATCTAATGCCCATAGTCTTCTCAAAGTGAAGACAAAATTATAACAGGCCTCAAATTTGAAGCACCTCTTGAACAAGCCAGCACAGATGGCCTCTGCAGCTTCTATTAAGGGCTTCCTTCACAGGAATTAGTTTCTGAGGCTTTTCTGCAATTATGAAAAGCTGTTCTTTTGCATCATGGGAACATCACAACCTGAAGCTGATGGCAGCAAATGCAGAATAACATAATAATTTCGTATCTCTATATGTTTTCTAAAAAATTAAACCAGTTGATGAGCCAAAAAACCTCTTAGTCCCTACAATTCCTAAATGCAAAAGTCCCTAATACAAATATGAATACCGCTTTCTTGAGTGGTTTGTAATGCCATAATTCAAAATTGCTTTACATGCTAGTATCCTGGTTTACTTCCTTTACTGTGTGTCGATCTACCCAGAAGAGCTGCTCATTCCATTTTCTTTGCCAGCAGGTGGCAATGTTACATAGGTGACTCCACCAGTGCTCCAAAGCTCGGCATGTTTGCACTGGAATCAGTAATTCATCTTGACTTATTGCTCCACCTTTTTTATGTTTGGGGTTTTTTGGTTTTGTTTTTTTTTTTAATAATCTACTTTTATTGAAGATTAAGTCTAAATCTTACTTTCAGGAAACATTCTAACTTTTATATTTTGGATTTTACTTGTGCCTGTGTTTCTTCAGGAAAAGGGGAGAAAAGTCCGTTAGTTCCTTTAAAATAGTTTCAGTGAACTTTCAGAAACTACGGATTTGATTTCGAAACTGGCCACATACAACACCTTCCAACAGTGAATTAGTACCAGATTTTGAATATTCAAAAAAAGTAGCCCACAGATTCTTTGAAGCTTATGCAATACTTTATGATATGTCTGGTATATATGTATATATAAATACAGTCGTATCGATAGAAAATCCTGCTAGGGATCTGATGAAAATTTTCTCATGTCAGAACATTTGCAGTGGAGTCCTACAATCCTTTTTTTAAATGAACCAGTTGTTCTGAGCTTTTGAATCTAATGCATAATATTTATCGTGGAGCACGGTATGTGATTTAAATATAAACAGACTGTATTGCAATGCAGGGTTTCTTTAGAGAGATCAGTCGTCAAATCATGTAAGACGAGCTATGGCTATAAAGGTTTTCAAGCCAGCACATTACTGTAGCATGTATTTATTTATTTAATTTCTGCGAAAAATGAATACTGAATCTTGATTACATATAAGACATAATGTAAGCCTACTATGTAAAATAATAATAGAGATGAAAATAAGAGACCTAGTGAAAATAATTATATGTGAGTGAGAGCTATCTTGATTAAGCACGATTAAGGACTTTAACCCTATTTCAAAATGGCAGAATAGATAATATAATTTATTGTATGTATCAGAATAACTCCCATCATCCACCCTCATTCCAGATTTTAAAGCAAAAAAGCATTTCCTTTTGCTTTTTTCCTCACCCCTATTACTATGGTATAGGCTCATATTTGGATTACAAAAAATCCCCCAAAATGTACTTTCTGCTGCACCTTAAGCAATATATATGCTAACTAATTGGTGTTTTTCTTTATAAAGAGCAAAATTGTATATTCATGACAATATTCCTGAAAGTGCTCAGTTTCCCTACCTTGTGGAGGGGAACAAATGTCTTCTGCAAGAGAACAACTTTCTCTCTGTTTAGAAACATTTAGATAATAGTTGTTTAGCTGACAGTTTAAGATTTCTGTTATAGCTAACAGAATCCAGAAGACTGGATTTGAAAGTGCTAATACATGTATGTCCACAAGATTATTTTTCATGTCGAAACAATTATTTCTTACACTACAGATAATGGGATCTGATAGTCTGAAGAAAAATGTTTCAAGTAGCCCCATAATTGTTTAATGCTGTTATAATCTGCTCTCTACATACAGAGCCAGAAAAGCAGGACTTGGAAAGTCATTTTATCTTCACTAAGGTCCATTCTTTTTTATGATCAGAAAACTAAGGTGTCAGTCAGCAATCAACCTTTGCCACTGTTCATAATTATTCAGGTATAATATACATATAACATAAGCTAGTGCAGATCTAGCCATAATGGTTTAGTGCCCTTAACTGAAGGTTAACACCAGTGCAGCTGAAATGCTGCTCACCATCTTCTGAGTGCTCTCTGTGAAAAGTGAGGCAGACTGTCTAAAATCCCTTTCAGATATGCTCTGTGATAAATCTGCACTGAAAAGGACTATGAGCAATCATCTTGTCAGTTGTGCTATCTCAGCCATGGAGGAATTAGCCCCAGTTAGGCACAGGTTAGCTCTGATAATTTATTGGACGTCTCCATCTGGATCCGCAAGTGCACTTCAGGCATACCCAAGAGGTCTTAACAAGTGAGCCACTTCGGTGAGTTAAGATAGGAATATTTAAGATATCAGACCCTCTGAAGTCACATGTCGTCATTATGCAAGAGGTTAAGGAAAAGTATCTTTTAAAAATATATAGTTATCTAGACAGTCTTGGACAGTAGGACTTTTCTCGTATCATGAAGAACCTGGTTATCTTGCCTTCGAGATGTCCAGAGCTCCATGTTTTCCATCAAGAAAAAAGTCTAATTGTTTTTCTAGGTGAAGTGACACTAATTGGGAACAAACTGGTTATTGCCTCGGTGGCAGAAAAGTGTCAAGGCAGTATGTGAAGAGAATTTCAGCAGATAAGGACTGAAATCCTGGAATGCAGTAGGGGTTTTCTCATTGATTTTAATGAGATCAGGATTTTAGCTGAGGAGTTTTTAAAAGATGGCAATCACACAGAGATGATAAGATCTCTCCTTTGTAGTTGTTCTATGAATTCCTCATTCTGGCTGTGACCATAACAAAATATGAATAACAATGAAAAATTTAAATGTTAATAAAATCTGTGCTTCTTCTTCATCTGTGCTACAGAGGAGAGCACTAAGGACAGCTTCTGAAAAACTCAGGAATCGTTCCTCTTTTTCTACCAATGTTGTATACAACACTCCAGGAACTCGAGTAAACAGATATATCAGCCGTTTGATAGAAGCCCGTCAAACTGAGTCTGAGATGGCTGACTTGAACTTCATTACACTGAAGTACAAGCAAATTGAGCGTGAAAATAAAGTAAGGGATTTTAAAATTATTTTTACTGATTTCATTGACCATGAGCCAATGACATTGGTTTTTTCTTTGTTTTTAGACAGTATTCTTCTCACTATCTTTAAATAAACCTCTGGACTGTGCCTCAGTTAAGAGGAGACATTATCTCCACCTTTTATGGGAGCACTTGGAGGGGATAAAAAGAAAGATCAGTATCTTTCTACTCATCAAGATCTTCCCCCATAAAATTGCACATCCTGGGGTTTGGCCTTCCTTCTGCTTCTCCGAACTGCCTAAGCTGTGTTCTGTTTAACTCTCTCATGTGGCAATGTGGCCTCCTGCTGACTCATCTACTCTGGAGAAGCATTAATGACAGGAGGATGCTTCCCTCTGCATATGTAGCCTGATAAGTATTGATCCCATCAGTTCTAGAAA
Source organism: Buceros rhinoceros silvestris (assembly GCF_000710305.1). Lineage (NCBI taxonomy): Eukaryota > Metazoa > Chordata > Aves > Bucerotiformes > Bucerotidae > Buceros > Buceros rhinoceros. The sequence continues at coordinate 22,907 of NW_010393470.1, read as the reverse complement.
ATAGAAAAAAATCTTCAATTGGGGCAAAGCTGTGATCTGATGCCAGGGTGACTGTGCTGAAAGCAGTGAACTTACTGGAGACTTACAAGCATGCATATAAGCTAACAAAATAGAGCTGTTTGTTCCTACCTTATATGGGTTTTGTTTGTAAATAAAAATTGTTTTAATTGGAAAAAATAAAGGCGTTTGCTGTATGTGTTTGAAAAAGTAAAAGTTATATGATTTTGGATTAATTTGGCAGTAGTGTTTATTTTTCCACTGCAAGTCACTTTGTAGTCTAAGTTTTCATGTCACTACCATTTTGAGTCAGAAGGATGAGTGCCACATTGGACTGAATTTTTTAAGGTCTTCAGCATTAACTTTGATTTCAAGTTTGTACAGTGATTTAATATTTAATTGTAATTGTTTCCTTTCAAAATAAGAAAGTCTTTTGGAGTAAGTAAGATTGAAATTTGGATCTTTCTGAGAAAACACTCATGCGTTTCCACCCCTGAGAAGTATTCTGTTGCAAGGACTGTAGCCTAGTGGAATCTGGGACAGTAACTTCTCAAAACTGAGCCCATATCTCTCATTAGCAGCTGCCTCCAGCCCACCCACTGGTCCTATCTTGAGCAGCTGAGGTTGCAGGAATCCTTGAAAGGAGTACCAAACAGGTTTTGGCCTTTTTTGTGATGAATAATTGGATTGGAGAGTGTGCCACCTCCTTCTGGTTCAAATTTTCTGAATCCTTTTTGCTCTGAAACATAAATTTATGTCTGAGCCTAACTCAGATTTGACATTTATGGCGTGAAAACTGAACAGCTAGGCCAACAGGAGCTGCTGAAACAGAATGCTGTCATGAGAATGTTGTGTAGGCTTGCCTCATCTCTTTTTTCATGTGAATTAAGCAATGATTATTTTTAAGTTTGTAAAATGGGTAGGGGCTTGTTTTGTTTTAGGCTATCATTCTTTTTTACTGAGAACAGACAAGCACGGGTGGCTGGGTGTGTATAAAATGTTCACTGTCTTAATATCTTCCTTTCTTTAACAGTACCACCAGCTTCAGGACGAGTACTTCACCAGTGCTGTAGTTCTCTCACTAATTCTAGCTGCCTTATTTGGCCTTGTCTACCTTCTAATAATACCACAGTAAGTTTCTGTCTTTTGCCATGATAATTCAGAGTGGAACATCTTGAAGCATCCTGCACAAGTCAAAACATTAATGTGTTTAGAATGAGAATTATCACCCTGGTCAGTATCTTCTCAAACAGGAGATTCTCTGTTGGTATACCCTCACTCTAACTGTTGTCTTTTCCATTTGTCCAAAGGAGCCACATTTTGCTATCTCATTTAAAACAATTTCTTCCCTGTTCTCCCTCTTTTTTCCTTTTTTTTTTTGGTAAAGAGATGCTCTTAGAAAGCAAAAACACCAAAATCTGCTAAACTTTCTTAGAGCATTTCTGCACTACAAACAAAGGTGTTATGCAGCTTTTCTAAATGTACTTGTGTTGGCTTTGGACAAGGTACTTCAGGTATTGCTAGCAATGTCAATAAAACTATACAGGGCTTAACAGGAATTATATACTGAAGTATCCATCCAGCGTTTCAACCCGAATTTATAGGGTTTTGGTATCAATGCTATCACTACACAAACTGCCTAGTGCATAGTTTTGAGAAGGAGATATTAGAAGGGAAAAGCATCTAGTAACTGTTACACAGCTGCCAAGGCCGAGTAATCGGATTACACACCCCACTTATAAGAGTCATCATGATGAATATTCTGCATTAGCCTACAAGTAGAAAGTGTCTCTCCTGACACACCATACAGTTGAAGTTTTGAGGTACTTTGATCTCCTTGCTGAGGTCAGAGTGGGCACCATATACAAAAACATTTACTAATTTCTCATTCTTAAGAGCAGTGCATTTCACTGTGAAATTTCCTCTGAATGGTTAGTATTAGAGCAAGGGTGAGGGGGAGATTCCCCACCATTCATCCAAAATACATTTTCAGAAGGACCCCTATACTGTTTGTTCTCATCTGCTACTGAGTTGCATTGCTTTACTTCTGTTGTGTTTTGATTCTAGGAGTACCGTAGTTCTTGTTCTCCTGGTGTTCTGCATATGCTTCCTAGTGGCTTGTATTATGTATCTACATGTCACACGAGTACAAGTAAGTGATTTAAGGTTGTATGACTATTATTCCTTTAGTGGCTATGTTTTGTTTGTCCTTTGGAATAGGAAACTGTCAGCGCACGCTTCACGAATTCATAGAGTCTGAAATTTATGTGCTTTTCCAGTTCATTGTAAAGTAATGTATTAGGCACTTCGAAAACAAAGATAGTTCACCTAAAAGTAGACTTTTTACATGAGCAATCATTTCAGCAATGTAGCATTCAGTGTAATTAATCTTACTCTTTTTGTCTTTTTTGCTACATCTTCCCTGAATACCTACCACTAGCTACTGAATCATACCAGTGTTCAGATTAACAGCAGCTTTAACCTGACTTTTTCTCTTTTCTGACTAAGGAGCACACTAGTTCTCCCTTCCATTCCAACTGGTATCTGGGTGTAAAGTCCTGCTAACTTCCCCTCTTGTTTTCAAAACATTTCCTGCCAAAGCAGCAGCTGTTTTGATGGTAAAGCACAATGTTTTGCACACACAACCCTTGGCCTTTTCAAAACCTTTAGTAATGATTAATTCTCCTGCATTACATTTTCACAACTGTAATGATGCAGAAGGACATTTGGTTGTTGTAGGAGAGAACTAAATCTGCCAGATCAGAATAAAGCATCTACAGACTAATTTTCTGATGAAAGAAATCTGTAATGGCTTCATCTAAATTTAGTCCTTCCAGACAAATATCAGGAGAAAACACCTACACAGTTAATCAGCTTTGCTGACTAGCACACACTAAATTTTAGTTAAGAAAAAATGCCCTTTGTCAGGATGAAAGTAATTGTTTTCATGGAAACATAAGTAGTATGTTATCAGAGTATCTGGTACAGAGCAGATCTTTATTTATAAACTTACACAATTTTAGTGTAAGGCAGTAATTTTAATGATCTCTTGTTTCATAAAGACATTGTAGTTTATCATCTGTTTTTCTGTCTATGGACAGTAGGAACACAGATGGAGTTTGTAGGAAATTGCTCCTCTTTATGCCTTTTCCCTGGGGCTAGTGAAAACTTAAATTTTGTTCCAGTTGTTTTGGCAGTCAACAGAATTTGTGTTTATTCCAGGTTCCTCTAGAGATTCCATACCTTACAGGATCAAATCCAGGATTAGCAAGTTAAAACTCAGAATATTGAAGTTCGAAATTTTGTGGTGAAAATTTGTTTTATATAATAAATAATGAATATGCTATGTATAATGAATATAGAATTGTAAACCGATTATTCCCCTATTTTAATCAGTATTCTGGCACTTATTTGCTATTTTACAGTGGTCAAGTGACTCAACTTCTCAATGCTTTAGCATCAAATGCCTCACTCATAAAACCACTATAATAATGTTTTACTGTACTAGTTACCTAGTATTTGGGGATCTGACAGTACTTAGTTAATAAAAATTGCACAAATAAAAGAAAACAAATAAAATGAAGCCCAAAATGCTATGCTATCATAAAAGAGCAAATGCAATCTTAGAATGACTACAAGTCAGAAGTATAAATCTTTTAAGTGTCAGTGAGAATTTTAATTCAGACGTGCCTCATACCTTACCTTTTAAAGGTTTATTTTCCTTTTTAACCCAACAGCCTAGCATCTCAAGCTTTAAAACATATGTTCCACACACACAACAAAAATTGTCTCTGCAGGGTATCAGGACATATTGTCTTTGAATCTGCATTTTGCTTTGTCATTATTAACCACGCAGCAACATCTTCAAACGATGAGGATTCTCTCTTTAACAAGCAGTAGGTAACTTCCTCGGTTGCAAGCTGAATTAATGGAAAATTATTATTTTATTTATATGGATAAAACCACACATGTTCCACCTTATGTATGCATAGCATTTTGTTCTAGCTGGGTAGACAAATTGATGGGTTCAGAAACGCCTGGATGATTACATTCAGAGCATCGCAGTTTATGGTCGTAGTCTACCTGGAAGCCAGGAATAAGTGGGGTACTTCAGGAGTTTGTCCTGGGACCTGTCCTGTTAAACGTTTTTATCAACTGCCTGGAGAAGGACATGGAGTATACTCATCTCAAGTTTTCAGGTGACTCCAGTTTCAGGGGAACAGCCAATACACTGTCAGGATGACATGGATAGATTGACAGAATGTGCCAATAGGAATCTTGTGAAATACGGCACGGACATGTGCAAAGCCAAGGCTCTGAGAAGCAAGAACCCCCTGCAATGATAAAAAACAGGGGGCCATTTCAGCTCTTCAAAAATGGCCCTGGGGGTCAAGGCAGACAGTACTTTTGGGCCCCTTGAGGTCACTTCCAACCTGAACTGTGTGGTAATGATGAATAAATGCAGAAATGGTCTATCTCTTTTCATATCCCTCCCTTGAGACACAACTTTTTGAAGTGGAGATTCTTACAGTTCAAGGTTTTTGTTCTACAATATGCTTTTTGTTTTATTAAAGGTGATACACCTCGGGTATCCCAATAAATTTTACTGATGCTGACTAATAGTTAAACTGATTTCTGGTGTAGTGTCCATAACATGCGTATATAAATCTATTATTGATATTACGTTGGTTGTTCCTCACCTACATTTACACAGACTCAATTCACGCTGAAGCCAGAATGTATTTGCAGACCAGACGCGTTTTGTTTTGGTTTTTTTTTTTAAATTGATGTATTTTCATGTTTCACGGCCCAGACTAAATTGATTCACCTATAACTATCTCACACTTTTAATTCAATGTCAAACATACAGGCGAAATGTCTCTGCATTTGCAAAAGGAAGGGAAGGTGTTTCAATATATGATTTCTGTTGTGCCAAGGCCACAGAAGCCACTTTCTATGGGTATTTCGCTGCCTGCTGGAAAGTATGCTTTTGATGTTGATAATACCCATGAAGTGAACAGCTTTTCTTCAGGACTGGTGACTTTCATGCAAAAATTATGTGTTTGCTTGCTCCATTTCATCTTAAGTGACATCCAGCCTTGATAATTCTGAGCCCCCTCCTTTTAAGGGACACGGGATTGTTTCTGCTTTAAATCTAATTGTTTCCTGAAGTTGAATCTTGGCTTTTGAAGTCAATGGAAGATGTCCTGTGGTCTGAAAGACATATGATGGATCCAGTAGATAATAGATGCCCCAAACATTCTTAATGCAAGGGGAAAAGAAGGAAAGTATCTTTCCCTGAAACCAGAGTATGACTGGAACAAGCCTAAATACTAGAGTCTGACAGACTTATCCTTCCTCTTTCGCCTTCTGTTGTTGGCGTCATGTATGCTCACAGCAGCAAGCACTTCACAGTTCACACTAACCCGAATAAAAATGGAGATGAGCAAGAGATTCACGACTCCATTCCACCAGATATTTTTGTTCTCTACTACTCTTCTGCTCTGAGAAATTCCATATTTTTAATGAGTTCTGATAATTAAAACTACTCTGGCATTTAACATGGCTATTATAGCAGAAGATACAAATACCACTCCAAAATTCTGTGCTACCATAGTATGGTCTTTTGGGTCGCTATCTGTAGCTGATAATTTGCAAGGCAGAAGATGCTTTGGGTATTTTACCCATGAGAACAAAATCAAATGCAGTCCTAATTTATTATTTGCATTATGAGCAGGCATCCTACTAAGCTTTCAAAGACACTTAATTATAGTGAGAAATAATTGAAAATATTAATAATTTCACTTGTACTACCCAAAAAAATACAATTACCATTAAAATGCATATACACAGTAACTGCATGCTTGTGTCACAATTTGCAGTCAGGCAAAATTTCCATATCCCTTATTACTTCTTTTTATAGACCAGCAAAAAATAGCAATGCCTCTTTAAAAATATTTTTTAATGTTTATCTATAAATCTTTTTTTTTTCTTCCTTAGTGTTTTCCAGGGTGCCTGACAATACAAATTCGAACCATTTTGTGTATTTTTATTGTGATCTTAATATACTCTGTGGCTCAAGGATGTGTGGTGAGTATTTAAAACAAGTATCGCTTAATTTAGCATTCTGTTTAAAGAATAACCTGGTACAGATCTGTTAAACACATACAATATTCTCGGCTGGTGAATTTCTGCTCTTTTTGTTATTCATACTTGCAGAGCATGTTTCTTCAAAATTAAAGCCCTTTGCTGTAATTTGAACTTTCACTGCCCTGATCCAGAGTGTTGAATCAGGAATTGCAAAACTATTATTATTAGCAAATTACACAGATAATTCGTAATCAAAACCTGTAGAAAATTTTATATCAAACCTTAGTATCACATAGTCTGCTGATGTCATGTTCTTTATGGGAAAACTGTTTTTAAATGCTCAACCTGCTTATTAGTTCAATAGCTAATGTTTTGTGACAGACAAGGCATGGTGTCAAACGATGTTACTTATTTCTATGTGGCAACATAGAGAACATATTTCTGTTTAATAACAGGGGGATGCTTTTAGTCAAGGCAGATGAGGAAAGATAACAAGATCTTAAAATATGGACAGTATTGCTTAACAAGAAGAGGTGCTTACGCTGTGCTACTTACATGATCCGTTCACATCTAACATCTAGGAAACTTCTCTTGTATGAAGTGAACTAGCTCAATACTTCTTTTGATCTTCTTTTACTGTAGATTAACAGCTAGTTCTACGTGGTGGACCTGATGTCAAATAGGATTTAAACTTTTCTTTCAAGTATTTGGCATTTAGTTGCATTGTCAAATTCCTAGCATTCAATTTCAGCATTTTGGCTGCTAATGCTAATGAATTAAACATGTTAGGGTACCCAAAGGAGAGAATCTACACAAAAATAGCGTGATAAACAAATTGGAAATGCTGAGGAGGCAGATGTCTCAAATCATGCCTCTCTGTGGGATTTAGGCAATGTGTTTTAACCAATAGGAAGACAGTGTTTTCATGAGCAATTCACAGTGCTAACTGAGATGCCAAGCCCCTTATTTTGTATTTTGTGTATTCACTCATCCCTGGACCTGACAACATCTACCAAGCTGGTACTCATGAACTGAATGGGCAGAGGTCTGCAAATTCCAGTGTTCTGAGTGGTACCAAGAATTACTGATGTTCAGACATTTCTGGGAATTCCTGAACATCAGCTGTGTGAGTAACGCCCTAATAGCACACAGACATACATATGGTTCTGAATGTGTATATAAGCCCAAAATGCATAGACATGTAGCCTCCAGGCTAGCTATCATCTCAGCAAGTTCTGTGTATCTGACTTTGGGATTGAGATGAATATTATGACATTAGCCACCTTTGTGGATCAGCTTCCCTAGATCTGACGCTTACTTTGACCAAATGAAAAAAGCACTATTTTTGCCACTTAAAGAACAGTGAATATGAAAAAGAGACATCATAAGGCCTAAGGCAACATTGAACGGCGGTGGAAGAAGGCAGATTAGCATTCAGAAGTTCTGGCCAACAAGCCAGTCAGTGATCATTCAGTTACAACTTAGGTCACAAGTATAACTCTATTCTTTACTAGAGTAAAAATAGCCTGTAACCACTGAAATACTTAGGAGAGGAAGGAACACTTACGAGTGGAAATCATTAGTTCCTGCAAAGTAATGCCTCTAGAATTCTCAGCTAGCAGAGGAGGTCGGTTTTACTCTTAGTTGTAGAGCAGATGGTGTTTTCCTGGATGGATCGCACATCATTTATGAAGCCCTCATGCATGCCTGTGTTTTTGGATGAATTTAGTATGAAAAGCATTTTTAAGGCTATCGAACAAAGTCACACAAAATGAATTTTTCATTTCACTTTCTCATCTCATTTCATGTCAGCCATTTTATCTGGTATGCCTCATCTTTTTAAATGACTACAACCTCCTGTAAAATATATTGCTTAATCAAAACTTTTGAGTTGACAGTTATTTTACAGTATGCTATAAAATTTCATTATCAGTGGTTAGGATAAAATAAAAAGGTCTAATAACACACTTCAAAAGAGAAGCTTAAGTACAGGGCAAGGCTTATGTGGCGGTGCCTGTTAAAATCAATTTCACGCTACCATCCCACTCTCCCCATCCATGCTCTTATCCTGTCCCTTTGTAAGGGGTGAAGGTTGAAGTGCAATTAAAACTGGGGCTCTAGGGATTTGCCCCATTTGCCAGAAATTCCTCCCTTCCTTGGGTCACGGCTCTGAAATGTGTACATGACATGTTTGAAAGAAGCAGGTTAAATTTCCTCAAATTACCCATAAGAAATGCACTAAAACATTTCTTTATTTCCCAGCCTAGGGAGGAAATGGAACTCTTTCGGTAACTTAAATGGCAGGGATAATTTAAGAGAAGGCCTTGTATTTGAATCATATGCGAATGCAGAAGTAGCTCTGAGATGGAAAAAAGATATCATACATGTTTAGCTTTTCAATCAGACATTAAAATACATTTTTATGTTTGATTAATTGAAATTGATACAATTTATATAGTCAATAAACACATTTCTTTCCATGCTCTGTGCAAGAACTTATGGTAAGAACATGGCCACATGGCTATGTAAAATGTTTACTGAAGTTCCTTAATTTTAAAGTAATATGTTGGCTTGAGAATGTCTTGGTTTTGAGCACTGAGGAGGAAACTATTCAACTAAGCCCAGACTTTAATTGGTTGGCCTTACTGGCTTCTAATGGACAAAGAGTGTCTCCCCCCTAAAACTGAGTAAGGTGTTAGAGGAAAAGGAGAGAGATTTTATTAAAGCAGGGAGCTGGATGGGAATGCCATGGCCATGTTTCCACAATTAGAAATAAACTACAGTCAGCCCCCATAGCAGCTGCATTACTGTTTGTTTCATATTTAACTTTCTTCCCTTCTCACCTCTCCTGTCTTTTCTAGGTTGGCTGCATGCCTTGGGTTTGGAATACCAATTCCAGCAGTTCAATAGTTATCATTTCTCCTGGTGGAACAAATAAAACAATGAATGAACTTCCATGTGACACAGCCCACTATGCTTTCCTTTCCTGTGTAGTGGGGACTCTCACCTTGGCAATATTTCTACGTGTATCTTCCTTGCCAAAAATGATTCTCCTGCTTTTTGTTACAATTTTGTACATAGTTATTCTGGAACTCAGTGGTTACAGAAAAGCAGTGGGGTAGGTATCTTGCAAAGTTAAACAATGAGTATTTCTGCATAGGTAGTCAGGACATTGACTACTCATCTGTGAATTGTCTTCTAGCATTCAGTGCTGCTTATGGTCTACTCAATACATAGCCCTAAGAAATACTTAAGCCATTTTCTGCCCAGCAATTGTTGGGATGTAGTAATATCCATCAAAAGATCAGCTTTTGAGAACTAGCAACTGTTACCCCATTATTCTGTAGTTTTATGCTAACATACCTCAGCTGAATCCACTGCAGTCTAATTAGAATATGAAGTAGAAAAACTCTTTACTTCCATATTTCAGCAGCCAATTCCATTTAACGTTTACATGTTTTTATATTTCCTAATCAAAAGCATGCACACACATTGCAGTAATATATAGCATTATAAAATCCTCAAGAAGCTGAATGTTGATGTGAAGTAGTAATCAGATTTACTGTCACCTGTCTTCCTGCCTGTATGAACCTGTTCAGAAAAGGCTAGTGATTAGGGGGTACCCACATGTTCTGAACTAAAGATCTCATATTAAAAATATGCACTGTTAGGTATTAGAAAAACTGGAATAACCCATTTACTTTCCTTTTATTTTTAAGGGGTGGCTCCTTTTATATGCGTGGCTATGAACCAATACTAGCCATTTTGCTGTTTTCTTGTGCTTTGGCACTGCATTCCAGACAGGTGGACTTGAAACTGCGTCTGGACTACCTCTGGGCTGTGCAGGTAGGTCATAGGACTTTTCTTTCCAGTATCCACATACATAGAATGATGTCTGACTTCTTGAATTGGCTTGCAAATACTTTCTGAACAAATTAGGTGGACTAAGACACTCTCAAAATTTTTCATGTCTATTAGATTTTACCAAGAAAAATTATATGAGCTTTCTTTCCACAGACCTATAAAATTCATTTTCTCTGGAGAAATTTTTTTTTGGTAATTGTTCCATAACAGTACACCATTAATGAAGTAATATGTTTATATCTAACCTGCATTATGAATAGAGAGAATTTTAAACATGGGAAATAGACTGTTAGCAATATAAACTTGAGGTAAAGAAGTTTAATACTTAGGGTTTTTTGATCTTACAATATAAAAAGGCGTGATAATAACTTGATATTCAGGTAAACTGAAAAGAAGCAAATAAAACAGATATAAGGATTTACTTACACCTATATCATGTAATAAAACTACGGAACTCTTTCCTAAAGGAAGATTGCAAATTTATTTAAATACCAAGTGTATGCACTTTTTTTAAAAAACATATCTCCTGTCATAATCTCATCAGTACTTATAGAAATTATATTAGCCATAAGCAGAGACATCAGGAAATGTCTGCCTCCTGTCATGCGTCTCAGGACTTCTCACCTCCAAAGTGTTTCACACTGGTCCCTGAGGGAAGGAGAAATTTGAAGATGATGTAAGTTTGTTTTGGTGGAATTTGAAAGTTGCCTTTATCATAAATATTGCACAGAGGTCACTTTAAAGATTCGTAGTGTTAAGTTGACTTTCAATTAGCAGTCAGGTTTAAAAATTCAAGCACAGGAAACTAAGGGGATGCTTGCCTGCTGAAAGACCAGAACTGGACAATAGTAAAGGAAGAAATACAAACTTTTTCTGTTTTCTTGGGGCCACGTTTATGCACTTACTCCAAAGGACAGTAAGGGGAGTTAAGACATATGGATGCCTATCAAATTTCAGTGATGTCCAGCAGCATCTTCGCTACCATTTCGAAAAGTGTTTTTCATCTGCAAAGATCAAATGCCATTTTCAGATATTTTCAGTTGTGAATCAGATACTTAGTGGTATTATCTTGTCTGTGAGATTTGCATGATAATAATCAGAAAGGGGGTGGGGGGAAAACTGGTGTAGGTAGAAAACTCGGAAATTAGGGATCAGCATAACTACCATTCTTTGAAATCAGTTTGCTGGGTAGATGCTTGGCCTCTTTGATGATCCGGGCACATACCCTTGTTCTTAATTCAGCATGGAAGATCTATTTCCCGTACAACAAATAATAGTGGATAACATCTTGTAAGAAATGTCCTGATTTCGCTCTGTGTATTGGTTTTAACTGATATTGAATACGAGGGCTTAATTAACATGCAGAAGTACCATCATAATGGATGTTGCAGAAGTGCTTACGCTAATTACCTATTCAAATGCATAAGTAAAAATAAAAATCTTTGTACTTACTAGGCTCTTTTGAGTAGTAAAAACCTGAGTATTAAAAGCTGTGGGAAGACGGTTAGAGATATCTATATGTTAAAACTTCCTTGGATTAGTTAGCAAATGCCAACCTAATAATTCTTTTAAAATCTTTTAAGAGGAGTCAAAAGTAAAAAACACCTTCCTGAGTGACAGCTTTATCTGCTGGACTGCAGGAGCCCTGTATATGGTTAAACAGCATTCTTGGTCATGTTTCTCTACAACCGCAGTAATACTTACCATTGAACCATGCGGGCTTAACTCGGTTACATTCTTGATAGCAGAAGTTTTAGAAAGACTATTGCTTTAGTGCACAGTGACTGTGGAGGTTTTCTCCTGTTTTACAAAGTGAGTGTGCTATTTTTCTGTGCAAACGCAGAATTGCAAGAACCACTGTTAGAGCCAGAGACTCACATCTCCCAGTTGCCAGCCACTTGCTATGTGGGAGATGTGCCAACATGGTACAACATGTATTTTTAGGAAGCTTCTCAGCTGTTGGCTTACAACTGGGAGAATTTCAGACTCAAGGGCTATACTGGAAGCTGTAAGCATTTCGTTTGCATACATGTAAGGTTTATTGTGGGGCTAATCCTATAAAAATGTTCTTAGATGAATAAAACCATTTGTGGCATAAGCTGCAATAAAGAGGATTTCATAGGTATTTTTATTTATTTCTTCATGAACAAGAAACATTCTAGTACTAATTAAATGATATTTTAAACACTGAAAGTATCCTGCAATTACTACCATTATTAATAAGATTATATAGATAGATGCTCAGTGGTCTATGCCAAGGTCTGAGGAAAACCTGTTTCTATAGATTTTGACTGCCACATCAAGAAAAAAAAGTGTTTTGAAGAAAAGCAGATTTCAAACAAGAAAAACTAATTTGGAAAAAAACATACAGTTTCAAAAAGGGTTCATCTAATTTCTGTGCATCTAGGTTACTTAACTAGAACAGAGATGATTTATGTACAGTGTGAAAAAATCCATTTTTCTAATTGATGTTAAGTTGTTAAAACACTTATATTTGTACTTAATATTCACGTCAGTGGTGTTATAGGTTCTTGCCGATTTTGCTAGATGTTTTTCTGTGCCAACTTTAACCTTTCTGAATATCACAGCATTTCCAGAAAATATCAGGAGAATTTCATTTTCTACATAATATTGTTGAATTATTGTGTGGCTCATATGACAATAACTGAATAGCAAATGTAGGAGCATTTTATTTATTTGTGACTGATAGTCACTCACTTATGCAAATTATTCAACAAAAATGGAAAAAGGACAAAAAATGCAAGCAATAAATTTATGGAGAGGCTAAAACTGCCCCAAAATCGGAGTTGCTCACTCACCCAGGATTTGTCAGGGGAGGAAAATAAGAATAATACGATGATATGACTGATCATCTCATTCTTTAGGGAATGCTGAATATCATTTATCTGTCTTTTCTAATCCATCACACTTGCAAGAAATATGTATCTTGCAGTTGGCAGGCAGGACTTGCCAGGTATGCTTGCACTTCCTCTTAAAAATCTGGCCCTGTAGGACCTGTGTGATGGGTCTCTTCCCTGTGGTTTTAGTGCCACCTTCAGGTACAAAGATGATGTTTCTGCGGCCAGGTGCCGGACTTCTCTTTAGCTGTATCTTGAAACAGATTTTCATGCAATAACTCTTCAGTCAGTGACATTGCTTCATCCTTTTTTTGCTTATTAAACAGTCACCTCGTAGCTCAGACCAGGTCCTGAACAGAGGATTTGTAACCAGTTACCAGCATTGTGAAAACAGTGGGATGCTCTGTACCTTTGTAAAATGCAATAGCTATTAATTACATTAATGTCAAAATCCATAGTACCAAAGAACACATTAAACTTTTTCAGCAGGTCCAAAGCAAAAACAAAGCCTGCTTTTAGATACTGCACCTCTGCAAATACAGTTAAATTCTGCTAAGTGTCCCAGTTGCTACAAATGTCAAACAGGTATAAGGAAAAGGCAGAATATGAAAAATTATATTGCTTATGCCTTTGTATTTCCTTTCTTGTTTTTTTCATTATAATCTTACTTGTTTGAGCTACCAGCTGTTGCATAAATATGCTAGCAACTTTATTTAATTAACCAAATAGGAATAGGGGCAAATAGACAAAGGTTTGGATGCTATTTAGTTATCTGTATAATGTTCCCACCAAGAATGTAAATACCTGTGACCTGTGCTATTTTAATCTTCTTTCTCCAGCCCCAAATACTTCCTTTCTCAGTGTCTGTTTTGCCTGGGAAGGGGCAATGCCTACACATCTTCTTATCTCAGCTACTCAAAGAATAAGCAGTAGGAGCTCATGAGTCACAAGGAGGAAAGACAGTTTTCATTGCATACCCCTGAAGGGTAGCAAACAAGAAGCTGGTAAAAAGTCTAGAAAAAAAAGATCAGTAATCAGTTTACTTCTCTCACCATAGAGCCACGTGATGAGATAGTTTTAGAGTCCTCACTACTGAATGAAACCAAGTAATTTTTAAAAGATCTTTTCTTTTCTTTTTCCCCAGGCAGCTCCTAAGGAGTTACATATGAGAACTGTCTTAGACAGTGTAGGATGAGAGGATGGACACTCAAAATCTATGCAGTAGGAGCAGAGAAGGTACACTTCAGTTCATATTCCTAGCAGAACCCTTGATTGGAGGCAGGATGTTAGACATTTGGTACGCCTGGATGGTGTAAATGCAGTCTGTGCAGAGAGTCTGGCTAGGGTACCAGCAACAATAGAGCAGCATTAACCCGGCACGAGGTCTAAGCTGATATACCTTACTTTTCAACACAACTAAGCAGCTCAGAAGGAGCGCTGTGCTAATTCCGTGAACATTCTGCTTCTTGATCTGGGGCTAGGTCAGGCAGACCTAACACAGCTTATTCTTCATGGCACTGCACTGCCCCACATAAGCATTGCCAGTGCAAACATCTCCCTGAACAACAGCGAGAGAGCGCGCTCGAGGCTAGGAAATGCCTGACCTGAAGTAGGCCAGGGCACAAAAAGTTAAGAGCACTTGATGTACATTCCCCTCCTCCTGCCACTTGCATGATTTGTCTATTTTAGGGTTTGCTACCATTACCCACCATGGTATTATTCAAGGATCTTTCATGACCTTAGTGACTTTCTTCTCATTTCTGGCAGCTAAGCCTTCCCAGAGTAAAAAACTGTAGTTAGCAGTTTTGCATCCAAAGAGGAGGAAAGACATTTACTAAGTGTGTTGGAAATGTAGAATTCTACTCTGTTTCTTAACAATAGTAACATCCTTGATGCCTTTTCCTGCTCTGAGAGGATTTTGCCACCCCTTCAGTCATGACTTTATTAGCTGAGTGTAGAGCTAGTGGCTCAAACTTAAGAGCTCATTTCTCAGCTACTTAGAGCTCTGGTCCATCATTGTGAACATCGTCACACCTGTATCTGCACAGTATGGGTGTGTTGGTGTATTTTTCTAGCAGAAATTGGAACTATGAAACTATGCTACTCTCTCTCTGGGAAACTTAGTAGCCGAAACCAGCTGCAGTGTTATCATGTGGGAAATGCTATCTCTACTGGCCTTGTTTTGGTAGCTTTAACCACAACATCCACCACGTGGGATCTAATCCCTCTTAACCAATTATAGTGCTTTAAGAGCTGTGTGCTGTCTGTGTAAGAGTCACTATCCAATCACCATGTAGTCAGTTGAGTGGACAAGAGTCTATAAATTGGATGTAATGTAAACAATAAATGGGTCTCACTGCACACCACATTGGCATTCGGAGTGATTCGTTCCGCTTCAGCCAGAGCTCCATTTCCAGTCGCGACAGGGTGTAACATTGCAGTGTCACTGGCCTTTTTCCCCAGTAGTTTCATGACCATATTGAAACCAGACAGAAATACATGCTTTAAAGTTCCATCAAAAAGTAATGGCCACAAGAGGCTAGAGTCTCTTTTCTCGTTTGATTGATGTTGGTATACTAGAATTGTCTTTTATTTCTCTGTGTCTGTCTACATTTATCCCGTGTCCAGGGCTAAACTACAGCAGTCGCTCTATCACCCAGTCACTCTATCAGTCAAGAAGGGGGAATCGAGAAAAGGAGAGGAGATTCACAGGTTGAAATGAAAAAAGATTTAGTGAAACAGCCAAACTAATACCAATGCCAATATAAAGTATACAAAGTTATACTCGGCCCAGCAAATGTACCTTCCTCACACAAAACAGGAGCTTGTATGTACCTTGCTGAACAGGAAAGCTGTCCTCAGGAACAGAGCCAGAGGGAGCCCACGCAGAAAGCCCCACTCTCCTCAGCGTATTTTCCCCTTTATGGTCTGGGATACACCTGTGAGACAACTCAGGTCAGCTGTCCTGGCCGACTCCAAACTGCTAGTGGCCTGCAGACCACGGCAGGCTTATGATTCTGACCAAGCAAAACCAGCACAGCATTCCATCCCTTATCCCATAGCATTTACATCACACCCAAGTCACTACTATTCTTCCTGCCTCTTAGCACATACAGAGAGACAGATATGAGTCCATGAGTCATTTCTCCAAGAAGTTCACTGAATTCATTTAGTCTAAACTGTAGGTTCCATCTGTCAGACGGGAGAAGTTGGGCACAGCAAGATGGTGTGCCATGCATCTCGAGCATCTGGCACAGCCCACATTCATGATGAAGATGCTGATCTTGGGGAAATTACTGGGCACTGGTTGCTGAGGTTTGTTCTTTAGCCCTGCTGTCTATGAGGTTGTTTTGAAAATGAGTCCTGTTGTCCAACAATTCTTCCTGGGGTGCCATGTCACCTCAAGATTTGCTTTTCAAGACCCAGAATAGCATTACGGGCAGTGGCATGGGACACCGTATATGTTTCCAGCCATTCAGTAGTGGTCTCAACCACAGTAAGCACATGGCATTTACCTTGGCATGCTCATGAAAGTGAGATGTAGTCAATCTGCCAGGCCTCCCCATACTTACATTTTCAACCAATATCCTCTGTACCACACAGGTTTTAGCCATTTGGTTTAATAGCAGCACATGTTCCACATTCATGGATGACTAGTGCAACAGTGTCCATGATCAAGTTTGCCCTTCGGTCACAAGCCCATCTGTATGCTGCATCTCTACCTTGATGGTCTGAGATATCCTGGGCCCACTGAGCTAAAAATAATTCACCCCTATGCTGCCAATCCAGGTCTGCTTGAGATACTTTAACCTTAGCAGCCAGGTCCACCTGCTGTTTGTTTTGATGTTCCTCAATGGCCCGACTCTTGGGAACGTGGGCATCTGCATGGCATACCTTTACCACTAGCTTGTCTAATCATCCAGTGATATGTTGCTACAATGGGGCAGCCCAGATGGGTTTACCTGTGCATTGCCAATTGATTTCCTTCCATTGTTTAAACCATCCCCTGGGGCATTTGCTGCCATTCATGACTCAACATACAGATAAAGTACCAGATGTTTCTCTTGCCCAACAATATCTAAAGCCAGCTGGATGGCTTTTAACACCTTCACCCTCAGTAACTTCCATAACTCATCATGTATTACTCCACACAGCAGCTTTCCACCTATGTTGTTTTCCTACAACACGGAAAGATCCATCAGTAAACAAGGCATGTCACTTCTCATTTTCTGCTAATTTATTATATGGTGGGGCCTCTTCACCACACATTACCCAGTGACCTTCCAAAGTCTTTGCCTTACAGCCAGTCCACAATTACTTCCAAGGTTCCCAGGTGAATGGAGTTCCCTGTTGGAGCCTACTGTGTAATCAATGCAACCAAATAGCATTAGTTGAATCACATGTGGAGGGAGTCTTCCCTTTAAACATCCAGTTCAACACAGGACACTAGGAGGAGCTGTGCTTCAATACCAGTTACTTTTGAAGGAGCTCAAACTCCATATGTTGCCAGTATCTCTTTTTCAGTGGGAGTGTAGCAGGCCTCTAATCCTCTATAACCTTGACTCCAAAACCCTAGGGGTCAACCTCAGGTCTCCCCTGGTGCCTTTTGCCAGAGACTCCAAGTAGAGCCATTTTTCCCAGCTGCATCATAGAGCACTTTATTTTTTTTACATCTTGACCTGTCTGGACTGGCCCAAGGGCTACTGCATGAACAAACTCTTGCTTGATTTGTTCAAAGGCCTTTTGTTGCTTGGGGCCTTATTTAAAATAATTCATTTTCTTCTTCATAGAGAAGGCTCACAATGTGACTGTAGTCTGGAATATGCATTAGTGAGAAACTCACAACACCTAAGAAAACTTGTGTCTCTTTTTATTAGTTGGTGGAAACACAACCGCAACCGTTATGTCAGTGACATCTATTGGAATCCGGCAATGTCCAACTTGCCATTTAATTCCTAAAAACTGGATTTCTTGTGCAGGTCCCTTGACCTTGACTCTTTCTATGGCAAACCCACCTCTCAGATGGATTTGAATTACTTTCTCCCCTTTCTCATAAAGTTCTTCCACTGTATTAACCCCTACAATGATGTCATCAATATATTGCAAGTGTTCCTGAGCTCCACCCTTTTCTAGTGCAGACTGAATCAGTCCATGACAAACCCTGGGACTGTGTTTCCACCCCTGGGGCAATCAATACCGGGTGTACTGGATGCTCCTCCAGGTGAAAGCAAACCATGGCCTACACTCTACTGCCAAAGGAGTAGAAAAAATGCATTAGTGATATCTATTGTGGCATGACACTTGTCTGCCTTCGACTCCAGCTGGTTAACATGAAGTTGACATGTCCAACACAGCAGCACAACTTCATTCAGGCCATCATAATCTATTGTCAGTCCCTGCTCTCTATTAGATTTTCGCACTGGCCATATGGGACTGTTAAAGGGTGAACATGTCTTGTTGATCACTCCTTGACTCTCCAGCTGATTGATCAGCCTCTGGATGGGGATCAGGGAGTATCAATTAGTGTGGTATTGCCACCAATGCACAACTGTAGTAGGAATGGGCATCTTTTGTTCCTCATCCCTTAACAGTCCTCAGAGACCAGGCAAGGTGGACAAGCATTCCATTTCCTCTGTCTCCAATGCAGCTAATACTAAAAGCCCACCAATGCCTTTTTGGGTCCTTGGAATATCCTCTCTTGAGATAATTTACATAAGAATGCATGGGGCATCAGGGTCAGTAACAATAAGGTGCTTTTACCACTCCTGTCCAGTCAAGCTCATTTCAGCTTCCACTACACTCAGTTTCTGGGATGTCCCATCACTCCAAAAATACAAATGGATTGTGTTCCTCTGTAGTTTGATGGCATTAGGGTACCTTTTGCACCAGCGTCCACCAAAGCCTTATATTCATGCGGTTCTGGTGTGCCAGGCCATTGAACCCCCACAGTCCAATAAACTCTGCTGTTTCTCTTCTCTGCCCAGCTGTATGCAGGACCCCTATAATTCCAAACAGAGTGACTATCGCCAATATATGGGTCCAAGTGACTCAGGTGGACTACACCTCCATTGCCGTTACTCATGTCTTGTAAATAAGGATCAGAAGTCCATCTATGCCATCAAGTGGAAGAGAAGGGACAAGGAAGGGATGCACACACTGGAAACTGGAGCAGCAGTTTTCTTGCAAGGGCACCCTTCTGCTATTGTTTTAACTTGCAGCTCTGGTACACATGCCTGTAAGACCAAGCTAGGTTTTCCATCCCAGTTTCTCATGTCTTCCCCGTGGTTACACAGGATAAACCATAGGGTGCCTCAGGGTGTGTAATGACTCTCCCAAGCAGGCCTTACAGGAGAGCATTTTCTCTTGACAGCTGAGACACTCACCAGTACAGATGGGGAGTGGAACCTATCCCTCATCCAGGACAATACTTTGTACATCTTACCGAGCAGTTCCATGGATTTGTCAGATGGCTTTTCAACAGTGGAGAGGTCAGCCCTTGGGGAGGAAGGAAGATTATCTGCATGTTGCCACAGTCGAGCACCCACGTCACTCACCATTGGTGCCTCATCATCTTTCCAACCAAATAACGCTAATGTGTTGGCATACAACAGTGGCGTGCTCAGTACAAGCTTGTGCCTTGTGGGTCCAGTAACTCTGAGTTTGTCTGGATCTAATGGTATCTACAGGTCATCCAGAAGAGCAAAAATCAGCTCCTACAGAGCTAGTTCCCTCACATTCTTAATACATCTCTCCCGATGGTTGTCTGCTTTTCCAGGAAGTATATGACATCATCTCGAAAGAGATACCTGTTCCTCATGCTTAGCAAAAGTCTCCACCAGAGAGAGGGAGGATATGCCTCTTCCTCAAGACCCCTGTCAATAGCCATTGGTCCCAACTGGTTGGCTTCTCTACCTTAAGTCAAAACTGTCAATTCCATTATCCCAGCAACAGAGCAGCCTAGTAACAGGTTGCTCACCTTCATGACGATCTTTACATATACTTCACAACTCATTTAGGGATAGAGATCACCTCCAATTCTTCCACCTGTGATTTC
>NW_010393470.1:0-2959 GCF_000710305.1 Buceros rhinoceros silvestris | reverse complement strand
TCCCTACAGAACCTGCTCTTTTTATATATTTCTTCTTCTTTACAGAAGCAACTGATACTGGCACGGTTGAATCCCTGCATCAGCCATCACCAGGGGCTAAGTAGCTGCAATGCTTCTCTCAGGGGCTAAGGTAGCTGCAGTGTTTGTCATGAGGGGTGAAATAGCTTCAGGGCCCACTGCAGGGGTTGCAGCAGCTGCCCTGTACCCACCTCTATACCAATGTTTTAGTCTAGGCATGACTGAGAACTGAAAAACATTCAAAAGACCTGACAATTTGAGAAAGGTGGTGAAAGCATCCCAAGGGTATACAAAATTCTCTTTGTCCATTACTGTTCCATAGAAATCAGAAATCTGCATAATTACAAAACAATTTATAATACCATAACCAAAGAACCTAGCAAAGCAGCACCTCACACCCAGCAGCAAGAAACCACGCAAACCCAATAACCAACAGCAGTAAGGTTGCCCACAGCTTTGAAAGCAGCTCTAGAAACACATACCAGAAAATTGTGCCCAGTGGGCATCCTACCCACAGCACCAACATAACAAGTGCTTGTAACAACTCATACAAATGTTAAAATTTCAACTCTTTGAGACTCTCAAAGTAAAGGCCTGCAAACCTCCTAAGTGAGTTATTTAAGTAAAGCCCCAAAGAATCATCAGGCACCAAATAAACTGTCTACATCAAGCCTGTATCCAGGGCTAAACTACAGCAGTTGCTATATCACCCGATAACAACTCCCCAGCCAAGAAGGGGGAATCAGATAAAGGAGAGGAGATCCACAGGTTGAAATGAAAAAAGACTTAATGAAACAGCCAAACTAATACCAATTGCCAAAATAAAGCAAAGTTATACTCAGCCCAGAAAACATATGGTACTCACAATAAACGGGACAGTAATTCCCAGAACAGTTCTAATAAGAGGAGCAGAGTCAGAAGAAGCCCAAGGAAGGAAGCTCCACTCTCCTCAGCAGCTTCCCTTTACAAAGAGCCTGACATTTATGGTCTGCGATACACCTGTGAGACAACTCAGATCAGTTGCTCTGGCTGACCTCAAACTGCTAATGGCCTGCAGGCCGTGGCTGGCCTAGGATTCTCTCTCTCAGCAAAACCAAGACAGCATCAAAGGCTGGACAGAAGTCCAGCAACATAACCAAGGTCACAAGGATCTGTTTCAATTCTGGCAGCTTTGTTCTTGCACTGTGGCTTGCTCTGAAACCTTTATTGTGAATCATACTCAATGGTAAGAAACAATACATATTGCTGAAGACCCCTCTTAATCATGTCTTCCAAAACACACGCTTTGATCCATGACTGAGCAAGGCAGAGGAATCTGATCACACATTTCCAGATCAGACATGCACAGCATCACTGTCCATGCAATGTGTCACACTGATACCTCCACTTACCTATCCCAGCTTGATTACTTTGACTTGTCCAGAAGTCTCTATGACCTGGCTTAAAGGTGTATTTCTCCTTAGGCTGCTATTCTGTCCCATAGTGTATTGGGAGCTTAACTGAAAAATGTTCCTAGGAAGAAAGTAACAGAAAAGTTCTTATTCAAAACATACAGGAATGGGTAAACAAGCCCCAAATGGACTTCTTATTCAGAACATGAATTCGGTTTGCAAATCTCTTTGCTGTCATCAGAGTAAAATTCCCCATATTCCAGTCTGAGGTAAAAATGGAGTGAGAAGCTTGGTTTGATTTTCAGCTGGAAAATGGTTTTTATTTTTACTATTAGAGCACTTAAATTAACAGTCAGACTAAATGCAAGAGGCCATTAAACATGTTTATAGACAACAATAAGTCAGAGACAGAGTTACGTCACCAAAATAGGGAGAGGATATTTTAAGAAAACAGCGTATGAAACTTAAACAGCAAAAAAAGTGTCAGGAAAACATCTCACAAACAGGAAAAAGGTACTTGCTTAGTATATCTCTTGCAGAGCTTAAGTGCTCTTTAATGTTTACTGATATTTCACCCCTGGAATAAATGTGATTGTTATTACACAAACTATAGGAGAAGCTGAGAATTTATTTAAAAAAAGAATGATTCCTGAAGACATTATGTTTATAAAACCAGCATATTTTAGCATTCTGTCTACTTGTAAAGAGATTTAAAAATACAGAAGTAAACTGCAAGGCAAAGCAGACTCTGTGATTTGAATAATAAGGTTGTTTCCTAAGTTTTGTCATGAGAAGCAAAAACTCGCTTCCTGAAAAAAAAAATCACATGAAGAGAATATTGTAAGACTATACAAAGGCAAGGGACAACTGGTTTTCTCCTACTTAGGAATGGATAGTGAGAAAAGTATGTGGACTTTGTCATAGATCAGGATAGCAAATTCTAGATACAAGAGGTACACCAACAAGAATAGAGCAGATTCTTCAGTAGTTTATGTGACTGTAGTTTCTCAACAATGCCTGAGAATTTGACCTTCCAGCTTTCTGGGATGATGGCACAAGATTTGTACTTCATTCTGTGTGACTGAAGAGCAAGGATTTCTATGAGATAAATGGTATTGATCAAATGTTTTCTAATTGAGATCAGAATGTGGAGCCAAAAGTCACTCTAACAAAAATGAACGAGTTCTAGAGAAGTAATTCTTCAGAAGAGTCTACTAAGGACTAGGCTAGAATTTGCAAACCTGTGAGTCCCAAAAGAGATCCCTAGATACTCAGTATTTTTCCAGCAAGGAGTCTCATTTTTAGAATTGCTTCTTAATGCATGACTCCCACTAACTCCTGTGAGTCAAGACACTTGTAGTAAGATACCAATATCTTGGGTTATGGACCTCAGTTGTGTTAACTCCTAGGCTCATTCACGTGAATGATAGAATTTCTGTTGCTGTCATGCACAGAAATTTCTGTGCACAGGAAATTACCAGAATAACAAAAACCTATGCCAGAAATACAGGGGGTTTTTAATAGTAAAATAAAATTATTTTTAATATATT
>NW_010393469.1:8158-10386 GCF_000710305.1 Buceros rhinoceros silvestris | reverse complement strand
ATCGTCTTCCCAGAAGTCAGGGCTGAAGACACGTTTCAGGACACGTCCCTTTCCCCCGCCCACCCCCGGTGACGTACATTCAGGGCAACAGCGTCGCTGCAGTTTCTCCATTTTCACTGCTGAGCTCAGATTTATAGCTCTGTATTCCACAGCGGGCAGTGAGCAGACACCTTTGCCCGGCAGCCGATACAAAAACATCATCACCTCTGTGTCAGGAATTTATAACATCGTATGTGCTGTGTTGTAAGACACTAGCTTGAATCCTGCTCTCTCCGGTACAATATTCCATCTGTGAATCAACATGACAGCGCACGGCAGGGCTGACAGCCCCTAGACGACGTGAACCCCTTCTTTTGCAGTATGTGGACAAGCGTGCAGAAGCACTGGACAAACACATGGGCAACGATACTCTAAAGGCTCCACTGTTCCAGCAGCTTGCTAGGGATCATGCGAATGAGGAAGAATGGACATTTTAGAACTGACTGTCTGAATTGTAAGCATGCTGCTACAGGTTCAAAGCGACCCCAAAGTGCATCGACAACCAAGACCATAAAAAAAAAGGACAGCCTCTGAGAAGCTGAGACATCTACATCGTGTCTGTTTTAGGAATAAGAGTGCAAATGATGTTTAATGACCACTCAGCAGCGACCCCAGTTGTGACTAGGATGAAAAGATTGACACCCATGAACCTTCTGAACACCCCACAGACGATCCACCCACACAGTGCTGTTTCTCAGCGACCCATCAAGGACAGGATCATTCATTTACTGGCTCTGCGAAGCTACAAGAAACACGAGTTACTCACTCGGTTGGAGAGGGACGGTGTCTACAAAAAGGACAGGGGTACCCTGGGAGTTATCCTTAACCAAGTGAGACCGCAGAGTTTCTGCCAGCCATTTTTTCCTCCTGCTCATCATCCTTTAATCATCATTTTGAGCAGTGCTACTCCAGTGTTTCCATCAGAAAAGAACAACTTGTTTAAGTTTTTCAGTAGAATTTATACAGATGCGGGTCCCCTGGGAGTTATCCTTAACCAAGTGAGACCGCAGAGTTTCTGCCAGCCATTTTTTCCTCCTGCTCATCATCCTTTAATCATCATTTTGAGCAGTGCTACTCCAGTGTTTCCATCAGAAAAGAACAACTTGTTTAAGTTTTTCAGTAGAATTTATACAGATGCCCCAAACTGCAAGTCAGCATGAGAAAAAGACAGAAAGGTGAGAAAATTTGGGGGCGTGTTTTTGTTTTGCTAGAGTAGCAGGCAATAACGGATTATCCCATGAACCTTCTGAACACCCCACAGACGATCCACCCACACAGTGCTGTTTCTCAGCGACCCATCAAGGACAGGATCATTCATTTACTGGCTCTGCGAAGCTACAAGAAACACGAGTTACTCACTCGGTTGGAGAGGGACGGTGTCTACAAAAAGGACAGGGGTACCCTGGGAGTTATCCTTAACCAAGTGAGACCGCAGAGTTTCTGCCAGCCATTTTTTCCTCCTGCTCATCATCCTTTAATCATCATTTTGAGCAGTGCTACTCCAGTGTTTCCATCAGAAAAGAACAACTTGTTTAAGTTTTTCAGTAGAATTTATACAGATGCCCCAAACTGCAAGTCAGCATGAGAAAAAGACAGAAAGGTGAGAAAATTTGGGGGCGTGTTTTTGTTTTGCTAGAGTAGCAGGCAATAACGGATTATTTCTAGCTTTGTTGCTCCTAATCTCTTCTTTCCTCCTCTCTTTGACTCAGACTGCTCCACTGTGGGATGCCACCCGCGCGTTCACTCGGTTGCGGGCAATAGTTGGTCGTAGTATTGAATGTTTCTCGTGATGGGTTTGTGAGGAGAGAAGGTTGGTCACGGCGTAGGTCAGGTTCCCTCTGAGCGCAGCTGGTGGCCTGTCACTAGTCCCTGGCCTCTCTTGGGGTTGGGTAGAATTGCCGTCCACGGAAGGGTGTTCCAGGCAAAGCGCAGGTGAAAATGGTGGTGGTCCGGTTGTGAGCAGAGCGCTGCTTCGTTACCACGTGGATCATGTCTTTATCTTCATTGAAACCCGTTTTTATTCAGTAGCGTTTCCAGTGCCCCATTGAGTTCAGTCCCACTTGTGTTTCTTTATCATCTCCATCACAATTACTGGTGATCTGTGATGTTGTGAAGGAGACTTTCCAGCTCAGTGTTCAAAAGTCACTAATTTTCTACTAAAACAGTTCAGAAAAGGCTTCTTAAAGCAT
>NW_010393469.1:7710-8113 GCF_000710305.1 Buceros rhinoceros silvestris | reverse complement strand
TCCGGTTGTGAGCAGAGCGCTTCTTCGTTACCGTGTGGATCGTGTCTTTATCTTCCTTGAAACCCTTTTTTATTCTGTAGCGTTTCCAGTGCCCCGTTGAGTTCAGTCACACTTGTGTTTCTTTATCATCTCCATCACAATTACTGGTGATCTGTGATGTTGTGAAGGAGACTTTCCAGCTCAGTGTTCAAAAGTCACTGTGGAGTGGGAACATTTCCTATTTATCTGGGGAAAAAACTGGTTTGGAACTTATCCAAGTGAGTGAAATCCAGCATCTGTACGGCTTTGGTACAGATGTCTTCACTGAATTTTAAATCCTCCTTCCTTGAGTATGGGAAGGGTTGTTGCTTTGTTTGCCCAGTGCCGAGGCACAAAGGCAAACAAAGGCACAGGCAGTGTACAC
>NW_010393469.1:2379-7624 GCF_000710305.1 Buceros rhinoceros silvestris | reverse complement strand
GGAATGTTTGTTGCTATGTTTGCCCAGTGCCGAGGCAGGTTTTTCCACCCCAAAGGCACAGGCAGTGTACCCAGAGCCCTGTTCTCACAGACAGGTTGAGGTGCTCCACTTATACCATCAGCTGATGCCAGAATTCCAGCAGCTCCGCTCCCTGAAGGGTGAAAGGTGCAGGAGGTTTCTCCCGTCCCACCATGCTGGGCGATGCTGAAGGAGACTTTCTGGGAGTCTGGTTCCTGTGGACTGCTCAGGGGAAAGCTGTAGATCCTGTGTCTCAGGCACCTGAGGAAGAACAGAAATTCTGTTTGTGGAGGCAAATGACACCACCCTGCTGTTGTGAATGTGTCGGTGGAACACACAGGCTGTTCCAGGCACAGTCTGTGCTCGGCCACTGCAGCGTGGCTGCCTGAGACAGAACAGCAGGTGTCCTCCTGAAGAGGAACAGCTCCAGTTTGTACGTGGAGATTGTGTTCTTCAGTGCTGAAAAAGGAAAATAAATAAACCCACAAGGCCTCTCCACATATTCCCTGCAGTGAAGATTTACAGTTTTGGCGTAGTTTGCCTCAATCCTCAACGCTATGTGAAAGATGAGAGACCAGCTACGTGGTTGTCATGAAAAGGGGGACCAGGAAGATATATAGAGCTGGCTATTAAAATTCCTGGCCCAGAAGGGGGGTTTTTCTAAACCCTTTATAGTTTGTCCAGCCCACCAGTGTCCCAAGAAAGACCAAATCCTGGTACCCAGCCTGCCTGCCACACTCCTGTTCGGGAGAAGGGAACCTCTTCAGGTTCTTTACAGCTTGGCCAGCTGCCAGGCGCACCAACAGCGTCACTGAAACCAAGTCCCTCTTGG
The DNA here is from genome assembly GCF_000710305.1 of Buceros rhinoceros silvestris. NCBI lineage: Eukaryota > Metazoa > Chordata > Aves > Bucerotiformes > Bucerotidae > Buceros > Buceros rhinoceros. Next base: position 6,774 of record NW_010393469.1, on the reverse strand, counting down.
TAGCCCACAAGACTGGAGGATATTTGCCTAACCTATTCAGGGACCCTCACTGGCAGCATTGCAAAGACAAATCCCTTCAGTATTAAATCAACAATAATAGTTTATTGTGTAGAGTCGTGACAAACTACAGGTTCAAATGATACCGGTCATTGGGTATTGACTGAGAAATGGATTTAAAACAACACTAAGCACACACACAAACCTAAACACTAATGATTATTAATAGCTAGCCTGACGTTAGTATTTAAGTGCACAAAATACAGAGCTCTTACCCAATAGGAGTCCCTATGGCGGGGGGAGAAGATAGGTTCAGCCCGTCGACCGATCCAAAGTTCCAACGGTGGTCTTCTGTTCCCCAAAAATCCCCAAAAAATCTGCCACTTTTATTTTGTTTTCTATGCTTTTCGGTGGAGTTGAGTGACTCTGGTCATTTTTTCCTTTTATTCTGATTGGATTAAAAATCTCTCCCTTCACGTTTAAAGGTACAGGTGTTAAAAACTAGGGCACATGCCCAGTGGGGAGTGGTTGTACCTTGGAGGCTGGTAGCCTTTGGGATGGAGGTGTATGTAAGTGCACAAAATACAGATCTCTTACCCAATAGGAGTCCCTATGGCGGGGGGAGAAGATAGGTTCAGCCCGTCGACCGATCCAAAGTTCCAACGGTGGTCTTCTGTTCCCCAAAAATCCCCAAAAAATCTGCCACTTTTATTTTGTTTTCTATGCTTTTCGGTGGAGTTGAGTGACTCTGGTCATTTTTTCCTTTTATTCTGATTGGATTAAAAATCTCTCCCTTCACGTTTAAAGGTACAGGTGTTAAAAACTAGGGCACATGCCCAGTGGGGAGTGGTTGTACCTTGGAGGCTGGTAGCCTTTGGGATGGAGGTGTGTTTTTATATTATAATGACATTATAATGAGCAAAGATCACCTAGAGGACATGATTCCGCCATTTTTGTTGGCACGGCAGTAGCGATCCATCTTTCTTGATCGCAGCCATTGTGGTAGGCTATAGCAGCCCATTGTGGTAGATTATAGCAGCCCATTGTTACCTGCAGGAGCAGGGACAGACCGTGTTGCCTTCACATCACTCCGGTCCCCGTTCGGTGGCACAGTAGGTTGCACCTGGTTGCAGCAGGCCTTAGCCATTGTGACCACATTCCATTCGTGGGATCAGCAAACTGCTTCACAGCCATTTCATGGCTTCTTTTGTGTCAAAGTGAAAGTTAACAATCTGGGAAACAGTGTTTTTCCTCACCTCCCCATAACTAGTTATTTTCCCACAGTGGTGCGGAGAGAGGTTTTCATAGAGGACATTTCAAACATGCTCACAGCAGTTTGGGATGCTCTTACTTCCCAATTTCCACATCCCAGATTGGCCACATTTGTTAAAACCTCATTCCATAACAGATACCTTGATGTTCACACCTAAAGAACCTGCGTGACGGAGTGTTGAGCTTTGCTTTAGCTTTGCAGCACCAACCTCATCTCTGTAGTTTTAGGTGTAATGGACATGCAGGTGTAGTGGATGTGCAGGTGTAGTGAACATTTATTTTCTTAAATGTCCGCCTGTAGGTAGTGAGGCTGAACCCAAAGGAGAACACCTACAGCCTGAAGGATTTGGTATTCAAATTTGTTCAGAAAGACTGGGCTGGATACAGTGACACAGAGAAACAGTTGCTGGAGTTAATCCTTTCTACGTAAGTTCAGTCTCTGGGGGAAGGAAAAGAGCCCTTTAAAACAGCTTTTTTCTGGGAAATGAATGTCTGTCTGCCCTGTGATGAGAGAGCTGTGACATCCACCGCTTTGCCTTGTACCCTGACATGTTGGGTTCTCTTTACAGAAAATTAAATTCATCTCAGAATGGCTCCAGCACCAGTCTGCAGCCTCCAAGGACTTCTCATGGAGATGCTCCACCAACTTCCTCAGCAAACTGCTGCACAGCCATTTCATGGCTTCTTTTGTGTCAAGGCAAAAGTCAACAATCTGGGAAACAGTGTTTTTCCTCACCTCCCCATAACTAGTTATTTTCCCACAGTGGTGCGGAGAGAGGTTTTCATAGAGGACATTTCAAACATGCTCACAGCAGTTTGGGATGCTCTTACGCCCCCAGTTCCACATCCCACGTTTGGTAAAACCAGCGCTCGTTCCGTGAGAGCTACGTTGATGTTCAAACCTAAAGAACCTGGAAAGCTGCTGCGCGGTGGAATGTTGAGCTTTGCTTTAGCTTTGCAGCACCGACTTCATCTCTGTAGTTTTAGGTGCAATGGACACGTGGGTGTAGTGGACATGTAGGTGCGGTGAACATTTATTGTCTTAAATGTCCGCCTGTAGGTAGCGAGGCTGAACCCAAAGGAGAACACCTACAGCCTGAAGGATTTGGTATTCAAATTTGTTCAGAAAGACTGGGCTGGATACAGTGACACAGAGAAACAGTTGCTGGAGTTAATCCTTTCTACGTAAGTTCAGTCTCTGGGGGAAGGAAAAGAGCCCTTTAAAACAGCTTTTTTCTGGGAAATGAATGTCTGTCTGCCCTGTGATGAGAGAGCTGTGACATCCACCGCTTTGCCTTGTACCCTGACATGTTGGGTTCTCTTTACAGAAAATTAAATTCATCTCAGAATGGCTCCAGCACCAGTCTGCAGCCTCCAAAGACTTCTCATGGAGATGCTCCACCAACTTGTGAGGTATTGCGTGATTTTTTTTTTGACATTATTTACAGTGTGTTCAGATTTATCACACCTTTTGTTGGCTTAAAATCTGTGATGTGAACCTCGTCTTTAGCTGCTGCGTTTCCTCATTCGACAGCTAGTTTAGATAAGAAAGATGTGTTTTCAATGGTTGCCTGTTCAGAAATGCTCCTTTTTCAGAACAGGAGCAAAACGTAATTCTGAACATGTTTTAAAATTTATTATTATTACTAAAACAGCTTTCGAATGTCAGTTACCATTGTCAACTACCGAACAAGCAGCAGAGGATATCTCACCTTACTGCCGAGTCCAGTCATCGTTCAATGGCCACTTGCTCATCTCCAGCAAGAAAGCTGCTGCCACCACGACTCCAGTTCCTCTGCCACTGCGTCCCACACTCCTTCCCATGTCAAACCTTTTTCAAGCTGTCACCTCCAACTCCCCCAGCACCCTTGAGGGCCAGGGGACACAAGACCTGCTGTTGGAGAGCGTCAGTCAAAACAGCAGTGGCATCTGTGAGGACCAGCAACCAACAGAGACCTCTTGGGCTCCTTTCGGAATCCCCATGCCTGCCGCAGTGCCAGTGGAGCCTTCCAAGCTGGCAGACGAGAAGCCTGTGCTGAAAACCACCAAACAAAAGCACAGTGAAAGCACAACGGCGGATACCACCAGTGCCAGTGGGGAGGAGAAAGACCTTTGCAGAGAAGAAGGTGCCAAGCTGAGAAAATGCTGCCGCTTGGGTTCAGGTGAAGGTGACATTACACTGCTTTTACTGTGTGGGTAACCCTGGTGGAACGGGACTAGCCCAGCCAGGGACTGGAAACACAAACACTCTAGTTTCTCACTCACTGTCTGTTGAGCACTTTGCCATTACTCTGACTTTAGGGTCATGAAGAATGAAATTTTTTCTGCCATTGCAGTAATTTGTAACTGTTAGTTAAACAAAAACCAAGAAAGCCCAACAAAGAACACTTGGTGTCTTCACACACACCAGCCAGGGCAGGACTTGTTCCTTCGGTAAATCGGTGGTGTCTGATTTCAGAGGTTTGGCTCTAAAGGAGAAGGCAGGCTTAGCCCTTTGCTGCAACAGCCTGGAGGCACCTTTAGCACACATCAGGTGCCTCTTTGATGCCTTGTGCTGGTGGATCTGGGGGCTTTGAGGGGGTCTCTTCACCTTCACCCTGGACACACTGCACCGTGCCCACAGGGCTTGGGACTGCTTTGAAAACAGTCTATGAACACGTGAGCGTCTTCCCCATCAAAATACTGAACAGCTCAGGGAGGAAAAGCCTGTCCTACATGTGGAGCTGGTGCTCACACTGAACCTTTCGCCTGAACTGAGCCAGGTCAGCAAACACACCTGAACTGGGGGCATTGAACGCTGGCAGCAGAACTGCTCCCCTCGGCTGTACTGCATGTGCTGAGACTGTTCGTGGGACTGTTGGCATTTCCCTTGTTCCTGCTTTACGCTTTCTATCCTCCCGCTGCACCACGTAATAATCTGAATGATAACAGCAAAAGCGTTGAGTGGAACATCAGACAGAGGCTCTTTTCTCTCCCCGTGAATCACAGCTCCGGTAGCTTAGAGACTGGCAAGGAGGTTTGGGCTTGAGCAGAAGTAGTGTATTTAAACAGGGGCACTGTAAGACGGTAACGAGCGTAAAGGATTGTGTGGTTTTGAGCTTGCCATGAAACCCGAGACGAGCAGCC
>NW_010393469.1:0-1947 GCF_000710305.1 Buceros rhinoceros silvestris | reverse complement strand
CCAGCCGAGAGAGATGACCAGGTGTGTTCCTGCCTGTCCCAGCTCACTTTTCCTTATGGCACCTCTCATTTATTGAAAAAACAGTAAGGTTCTGAAATATCCCTTTAAAAACCTGGGATTAGGGAGAATAAAACTAAGGGATTTCTTCAAGCCCGTCAGGTTGGTGGTGTTTCACTGTGTCAAAAATCTGTTTATCAATCACAACAGTTAAAATTCTGCTTTTCTGTAGAAGTTAAAGAAAATTGCTCTGCCCCCGAAGATGACGCTTCATCACTGAGTGAACAACCGGACTACTTCCTGTGAGTGAAATAATGATTAACTCTCTTGCCATCCATTGACACAGCTGAAAAATCATCTAAAAACCTCTCGTTTAGCTACAAAATGGAAAATTTACCAAACTGTAATTGTAGGGTAAGGGCAAGTTCGTTTAAACCACCCAGCTGCCTTCTTTGAGTACCTGGAAATGTTAAACTCTGGGGCTGTCCCATAGCTGCTGTGGAGGAAAAGAAGCATTTGAAGCAAAGTTTAAGCAAACTCTAGAAAAACAAAAAAGATACACGTTTCTCCCCACTTCTGCTCATTTCTTCCCTCTCCATGTCCTGCACCTGGCAAGTGCTTTGCTGGGCTCTGGTCTGGGTTAACATTGGGCTTGATGAGCCCCAGCGGTTCTGTGACTCTCTGACTCTCACTGTGGGATCTACCTGGGCATGAGCCAGTGCCCCACGGCACTGGTGGGTTTTGCCCTCCTCAGGAGGGGATGTGATGGGTTTTTATCTCCACGCTTCCCTTTTTTTTTTTTTGTGCAGCTTCTGAATTAAAGCTCTAAAAAGTTAAATATCGGCAAGTAGGTGTCACCCAGATGCGGTGGATCTCTGTAATTCCCTCAGTACATTCTGCCAGTGCTGACATGCAGCCGTCCAGTCCATCTTGTTGTTAACTGGGGGAAGCTCAGGGTCTGCACTTGGCATTCACGGTGAAATGTCCCTGCTGTAAAACCTCACCTTACCTTATTTTTCCCCTAGAACATATGTGGCTGTAACCTCGCTCGAGCAGTGCAAGAGTTACAAGGATGACGTCAACAAATACCGGACCCTGCACGCGCAGATAGAGAGCGTCACCAGGGGATTCATGGAGCTCAGGGACCAGCAGAAGCTCCTTTCTCCAGGCTCCAAAGAATATCAGGTAAGGAAGGATGGACCAGTGAGGATGGTGTTTCACCACCCTCGCTCTCTTCCATGAGTCCCCTCTTCCAGCACCAGCTGAGTCTTCAGAGCAGTTATTGGTGAAGTTCTGCTGATGTGGTTTTCAAAGCCTGCCCAGGGTCAGCGCCTGAGGCCATGTACCGGCTGCATGGCTGGAATTACTGGGCTGGCTCAGGCTGTGCCGGCCACCGCAGCGTCCTGGCGAGGTGTGTAACAGCAACATCGCTCTGCAAATGCTCCCTGTAAATGCTGTGATGGTAAAACAACTGTGCCTAAGCGAACGTTTTCCATCAACACCCTCCTTACCCCTACTAGAGGCACAAAGGCCTCAGAGAAAGAGCTGGGAAGAAGCACCTCGATGAAAATATTCGCAGCGCACACACGAGAATCATAGAACCATAGAATCGTCTGGTTGGAAGAGACTTTAAAGATCATTGAGTCCAACTGTTCCCCCTGCACCCCAGCTGAGTCTTCAGAGCAGTTATTGGTGAAGTTCTGCTGATGTGGTTTTCAAAGCCTGCCCAGGGTCAGCGCCTGAGGCCATGTACCGGCTGCATGGCTGGAATTACTGGGCTGGCTCAGGCTGTGCCGGCCACCGCAGCGTCCTGGCGAGGTGTGTAACAGCAACATCGCTCTGCAAATGCTCCCTGTAAATGCTGTGATGGTAAAACAACTGTGCCTAAGCGAACGTTTTCCATCAACACCCTCCTTACCCCTACTAGAGGCACAAAGGCCTCAGAGAAAG
>NW_010393468.1:0-1826 GCF_000710305.1 Buceros rhinoceros silvestris | reverse complement strand
GGAGGCAGGTGTATGGCTTTGTCTCTTTGTCATTCGCCGAGAGGAGCTGCCCGGAGACACACAGCATGAGAATGGAGCGACAGATCTCGGTAAGTTAACGGAAATTTGGCGGTTTTCCTTTGAAGGGGGAGCCTTTGGGGTGCGGAGAGACTGCCCGGAGCCGGCAGCTCTCGCAGAAGGAGGGGATGAGGCGTGCACATTGCCAGGGTGATGGCGATCACACCCAGAACTATAAAAGAAATCCCTAGGGAGCGCAGCGACCAGGAGCACTGTGACCAGGACGGGCAAACCGGGCGTGTCGTGTCAGCCAGGGCGTGTCGTGTCAGTTTGTGCAGCAGTTCGCGCAGAAGGGCGCATCGGAAAGGCGCTGAGGCGCTGCTTGCCCAGGTCAGTGAGGAATGGTGTGCACTTGGCAGAGACCTTCTGCCTCACTAGACCAGGAGCGCTGCGAACAGAGCGGGCAAACAGGGCGTGGTGCGTCAGCCAGGGCGTGACGTGGCAGTTTGCGTGGCAGTTCGCGCGGAAGGGCGCGTCGGAAGGGCGCTGAGGCGCTGCATACCCAGGTCAGTGAGCAATGGTGTCCACTCGGCAGAGACCTGCTGCCTCGCTAAGAGCTGCACTCACTATGACAGATGCAACTGTGCAAACGGAGATGCAGTGGAATCACGCAGCCACCCAGGTGTCGGGCTGAAATGACACCGGTACAGGACAGCAGTGGGGAGCATTCCTGTGGGAGATGTGCCCAGGTAGAGGAACTCCTCCAACTAGTGACAGAGCTTCAAGAGGAGGTGGACAGACTGAGGAGCATGACGGAGAGTGAGAGGGAGATTGATTACTGCAATAGCATCCTGCCTTCCCTGGGACAGATCCAGATAACTATAGAAGCACAAGATACTGAAGGCTCCATGTCCCACCTTCACCAGGGAGAACATAACGATCAGGATGATGGGGGGCAATGGCAACAAGTTCATGCCTGATGTAGCAGGCATGTTGCCTCAGCAATGCCCCCACCCTTTCAGGTGCCCTTAAGTAATAGATATGAAGCTCTGCAGGTTGAGTCAACTAACTACAAGAAAGATGACTCATTAAGAATGGAAACTTCAGTAAGGATTAATCAGAACAAGCCTAAATTGAAAACTGCTGCAACAAAGAAAAAACGTCAGGTCATTGTTATAGGTAACTCTCTTCTGAAGGGAACTGAAGGCCCAATATGCAGACCTGACCCACTGCACAGGGAGGTCTGTTGCCTGCCTGGGGTCCGAGTTAGAGATGTAGTGAGGAAGCTTCCAACTCTTGTGCAGCCTACAGATTATTACCCGCTACTAACATTCCAACTAGGCAGTGATGAAATTCCCCAAGCAAGAAGCCTGAGAAAAATCAAAAGAGATTTCAGGGCCCTTGGGAAACTGGTTAAGGGATCAGGAGCACAAGTGGTGTTCTCCTCAATCCCCTTAATGGCAGGGAATGAGGAGGGAATAAACAGAAAGACCCACCAGGTCAACACCGGACTCCAAGCCTGGTGTCTTGCACTGGACTTTGGGTTCTTCGATCATGGGTTGCTTTATACCACACCAGGTTTGCTGGCATCTGATGGGGTACACCTGACACATAAGAGGAGAAGGATCCTTGCACAGGAGTTGTCAGGGTTCATTAATAGGGCTTTAAACTAGATTTGAGGGGGGAAGGGGATAGAGTCTGGCTTGCTGGGACTAAACCTAAGAGCTGCGCATCAGTGTTAATCGGACAGTGTTCCAGACAGCTACTTGGGTATGCTGCACCAGCAGAGACTTAGTGCACTATGTTTAGAGGTAGGTCAGACACAATGG
>NW_010393467.1:51676-58923 GCF_000710305.1 Buceros rhinoceros silvestris | reverse complement strand
CTTCCCTTCCCTTCCCTTCCCTTCCCTCAATGTGAAAAATATCTCCTCACCTTTTTTTTCTGACAATTTGGAACAGCAAGTAAGGAGGTCATATATTTAGTTACACTTGGAGTGTGCCGCTATTCCATAAAGCCAGTCAGTAAATGAGGAGGGTAAGTATAGATGGCAGGTCAGCATCTTGTTTTGCACTCAGTACTCAATCTTATAGCTTGGGGGCAGCATGAACAATTCAGACAATTACTAGCTCAAACTCCTTTGTTCATTTGCTATCCAATGCATTAGGTAGCATCATCCTTTTGATGCAGCACAATGTAACTAAACCACCTATGTGCAATAGATCCAGTTATGTGACTAATGAAACCAATGCAACATACACCTATTGCTAGTGCAGATGGAAGAAATTACTCGTCTCAGAAGACTATTATAGCAGAAAGGCTGTGTGCCCCTAAATTACATGTGCCCAAAGCATACAGACTGCTTTAGCATTGTCTTTGAGGTTGAGTAGAAGAACTATCACAACTGAAATACTTCAAAAAAGAAAAACAATGTGATGCTACTTTACTGTTCTAGGGCTTGACTCTCCTTTCATGTGCCCTATTTTACATCTACAGAAGTTTGGAAGATACAACACTGCTGAAAAAAGGTGAAAGTACAATTGGACCTATATAGCACTTAGCTTTTCATTCGAGGGCTGCCAAGCTTCTGACAAGCATGACAGAAACCTCCACAAAGGATGATTCATCATATCCCTAGAAGTTCAAATATTATCTCATCTAGTCCAGAAGGATGGAAACAGTGAAGGAGGTTGGCTTTTCAAGAGGAGATCATTGATTTACTTGAGGTCATGCCCTAACTGAAAATTCGTGGCTGGTACTGATGAGAAGACACAAATCTAGTCACACTGACAAATAGTCCTATCAGAGCTTTGTACTCAGTTATGTCATGCTTTAGAATTTCTGTGGAACTTGATTTGCATCTAGATAAATGCCTTAACTCAGTCTAGGAACTATCAGGTTTATTAATTAATAGTGTGATTGAAAGTCTGGTTTTATTAAAAAATAATGTTTTGCATTGGATATAGCTCGTTTACTTCCTTTTCCTTGTTCTGCTTCCTGGTATTAGAATCCTTTGGTCATCACTATTTTGTGTGCAAGGGCTATGAGTTTGTATGCATCTAAGCTATATTTTTATGGTCTGTCAGTTTGATGCAGTTAAATCTATGGCTTTGTTCAGTGCCTGCAGAAGTCAATGAGAATATTAGCTTCAGTGGGATCAGAATAGAGTGCAGATACATTGACTAATTGGACAGTTAATTATTGTTCTTTTCCACAAAAACAAGTAGTTAAAGACTGTGGGCTAAATTCTGATCCTATTTAAATCACTGTGAAAACCCACTAGGACCAAAACTTGACTCCATGTAAACCAGAAGCAAAATAAAGAAAGAACAGAGAAGAGAAAGAAGAGCACCAAATATCTTTGTATATAGCACTGGTGCTGGCAACCATTTCAAAGCACTAGCAGTGCTGTTATCTTGCTCCTCTACAGGAAGAATAAAAGCACTAAGAATTTGTTTCTGGCAGTGTTTAAGAAGACTCTACAAACTTTGTTTCTGCCCTTAGCAGAAATAATTTGCACTCCTAAAATTTTTGAAACTTTTCCAGGTCTTAAAAAAAAAAGTCATGTAAAGTAGTTGCTGACTCTGCCTCCTTTTTCAGTTGTACACCCTTGAGGTGTGTTACTGAGGCTGTGAAGTTGGATATGTTAGGTGTAGAGTTTATGAATATGAAAAGCAGTAAATTTGCATGATTATGGTGTACCAATCATTGAAATTCACTCCTATTTGAGCAGAAAGGATGTATCAGTGCATGAAACATTTAATTAATGAACACTAAACCTTTAAAACAAAAGCCAGACATAAAAAATGAAAGGGAGAAGAAAGAAAGAGGCAGATTTTAACTTCTAAATGTATTTTGTTTTTGAGAATATTTCAAGATCATCTCTGAAAATCTGGTGTCAACAGCATTGCAGCTTCAAAACTCATTTCTGCTGCCTATTGCACTGTTTTAGACTTTTTCGTGTAAAATCAAAACAAGGGAATGTAACCTCCTGTTTGTAGTTTCTCTTTTATAAAATGAAAGGCTTCAAATGGCACAAGGGCAGCAATTACGCCATCCAAACCCATCATGACTGAATTCTAGGGATAGCAGTGAGACAAGCTGGAAAAAGACAAAAAGATATCAAAAGAAGGCATGATTTTTATTCCATTTATTCCTGTATTCTTTCATAGTTTTGAGGGACCTCAAGATTAAGAAAACTGACTCACTATTACCTTTTCCTAAAAGTATGTTCAATTAAGGTAGGAAATGCTGCTTGGTGCAATACCAATACAAGAACATTCAATAATAGTTATGCCATATATTCATAGTCACATTTTTAGTGTAGCTCTTGAAACAGCTAGAATATTCTCTTGAAATTGGCTGTATTACAAACGATTTTTGCTGGGCTACCCATTTTTTTAGTTAGGCCAAATTACTCATAAATATTTTGAAGCACGTTGGCCAGAACCAGCAATATTAGCTAACATAAAATCATAGTATTATTTTGATTGGAAGAGACCTTCAAGATCATCAAATCCAACCATTTACCCAGCACCGTGAAGTTACCACTAGACCATGTCCCTCAGCACCATTTCTATACATCTTTTAAATACCTCCAGGGATGGTGACTCCAGCATTTCCCTGGGCATCCTGTTCCTATGCTTTACACATATTTTGGTGAAGAAATCTTACTAACATCCAACTTAAACCTCCCCCGACACAAACTGAAGCCATTTGTTCTTTGTATTGCTTGTTACTTGGGAGAAGAGACCAACACCCACCCTGTTAGAACCTCCTTTCCTGTAGTTGTAGAGACCAAGGTCTTCTCTCAGCCTCCTTTTCTCCAAACTAAACAACCCCAGTTCTCTCATCTGCTCCTCATAAGACTTGTTCTTTAATCCTTACCCAGCTTCATGCCCTCTCTTTGGACATGTTCTAGCACCGTGATATCCTTCCAACTGGTAGTGAAGAGCCTAAAACTGAACACAGTATTAGAGGTGAAATGGCTTGCCAGTGCTGAGTATAGAGGTTCAATCATTTACCTACTCCTGGTGGCCACACTATTTCTGGTACAAGACATATCATACCAATCACATTAATTTTAGAGGAAACATGTTTCAACACTCATGTTATGTAAAAAATGGGCTATTTTCTTCTGCAGGGTTGACATACAAAGGGGATTTCTTCAGGCAGTTAATCCTATACCTTTCAATAACGCCTGCACAAAAAAAGTATATGTTATGAAAACTGGAGTCTGCAAACAGTCAATGGAATGAGGATAGTGGGCAGCCAGGATAGGCACCACAAAAATACGTAGTTTTCCTGTCCTAAATGAAAAGACAAGGTAGTTCTACAAGGAACTGATGCAGTTTTGTTTCTTGTCTCTACAACATTTCAGGAAACACTTCAGGTCAGAACTTACTGATTTATTTAGACTTAAATCATTACTTTTAGAAAGACATGATCACAAGAAATGTTCTGCTTGATAACTGAGCTCAGTAAGGACTCTGAATTCTGAGTTGCTATAAGGAAAATTGCTCTCATGATATCTGCAAGAACTGGCTGCAAACAAAAAATGCTCCAAATAGTATTAAAAACATCAATGTATTAGAGTGCAATTTAAGGATGAAATGGAAATGGAAATGGATGAAAAGGTATTATTTAAAGTAGAAAAGGCAAAAGGTTTGATGCTTACATTGATGAGACACACACACACACACAAAAAGTCAAACATTTAAAAGGCCAAAATCAAACAATATAGAATATTAAACAACAAATTTATCTTAAAATTTGTCAAACTTCTACTTACGGTAAGGCATAAAAGTCATGATGATCACTGTAAGAAAAAAATTAAATAAAACTTTTTAACAATATTAATCAGAATGGGTTAAGACTAGATATGTAGATTGGATGGAGTAAAATAAGAAATGAGATGGAGCTGCAAGACAACTGGGACTCTGTGTGTCACTTACCTCATGATTTCAGCATCACCAGAAGGTCATTTTATTTAATTTGCTTGCTATATGAGATTTGTACTACTGTAAATGGGGGTGGGATGGGGAACCACACTTATTTTTTGGGGGGTAAAATTTCCATCAGTTGGAAATGCCAAAGTATTATTCTAGACTTATCTGAACTGAAACCACAGATTGCAGAGCTAGACAGGATCCACAGACCAGGATCATGTCTAAACAGGTTTTGAAAGCTCCAGAGACGGAGACTCCACAACAACCCTGGGCAACCTGTGTCAGTATTTGGTCACCTTCACAGTGAAAAACCATTTCCTGATGTTCAGAGGGAACCTCCCATGCTGCAGTTTGTGCCCATTGCTTCTGGTGCTGTCACTTGGTACCACAAAAAAGAGTCTGACTCTGTCTTACATTCATGAGATTCCTTCTGAATCTTCTCTTCTGCAGTCCCAACAGTCCCAGCTCTCACAGTTGTTACTCATATGAAAGACACCCAGATCCCTCAATCATCTCTGTGGTCCCTCACTGGACTTTCTTTAGTTCATCCATATTTCTTGTGTACTGAGGAGTCCAGAAATGGACACAGTACTACAGGTGTGGCCTCATCAGTGCTGAAGAGAGGTGAAGGATCACCTCCCTTGACCTGCTGGCTACACTCCTCCTAATTTAGTCCAGGATACCACCGGCTTTTTTTGCTACAAGGAAATGTTGTTGGCTCATGCACAACTTGGTGTTCACCAGGACCCCCAGAGCCTTTTCTGCAAAACTGCTTTCCAGCCACTTGGTCTCCAGCACATATTGGTGTACAGGATTATTCTTCCCCAGGTGAAGGATCTTGCATCTCACTTTTTTGAACTTCAGTTGAACTTCACTTTTGTTGAACTGTCAACCCACTTCTCCAGTCTGTTGAGGTCTCTTCGGATGGCAGTGCAACCTTCCAGTGTGTGTGGTTCTCCTCTGAGTGTTATGTTAGCAGCAAACTTCCTGAGGGTATGCTCTGCCCCATCATCCAGATCAGTAGTGAAGACATTGGGCAGGATGGGACCAAGTATTGACCCCAGGGGTACAGTGCTATTTGCTGGCCTCCAACTAGGCTTTTCACAGATCACCACTCTCTGGGCCTGACCACTCAGCCAGTTTTCAATTCACCTCACTGTGTCCTTACTCATCCACATTTCATTAGCTTCTTTACAAAGATCTCATGGGAGACAGTGTCAAAAGGCTTGCTGAAATCAAGGCAGGCAATATCAACTGCTTTCCCTTCATCCACCAAGGCAGGCATGGTCTTTGCAAGTTAGTGAGGCACAATTTCCCCTTTGTGAATCCATGCTGGCTATTTCTCACCATGTCCGTGCTCTTCAAGAGTGCAGAGTGGTTTCCCGGAGTAGCTGTTCTATCATCTTTCCAGGGACCAAGGCATGGCTGGTAAGCCTGTAGTTCTCTGGCTCCTCCTTCTTGACTCTTTTGAAGATGGGAGTGACAGTTATCACACCTGGCATGCCTACCTCTCAGAAAACTGTTCATTAACATAGTCTGGCTTTGAAATCTCATGGTTTTGATGGCTCAAAATATTTTCCCTGCATTTTGTTTCCAATTCAGACAAACCTCTACATTTTAGAGCCCATTAAAATCCCAAATGAAGGTATCTGTAAACACCAAATATCCAAAACAGACTATACATTCCTGACGAAAAAATAACCCCCATCCTTTTGCACTGCCACTTATCAATGTCATGACTTTGAACTCCAGGGCGTAGGCACAGTTGAGAAAACTTTTACATTATTGATATTTGCCTAATTTGGTGCATTGAAAGCACCAGCATATGCTCCAGTCCAGGAGACTGGACTGTAGTAAAAGAAATTACCATAATCTCTATAGTAGTCAAAACTTAGTGAACCATTAAAAGCAAACCAGCTCAATGAACCGAGTAGTAACAACAACAAAAAAGTACACTGAAAGCATGCCTAGGGCTTTTTTTTTTTTTTACTCTAATGCTGACTTCAATAAATGACAAGAAGATCCGATAATTTCTTTATTGCCCTTCCTGCCTGTACTTCTAAGACTTTCAGGCAATTTTTCAGCATAGCCTCTTGATTTGATGGTCTATATCATAAGATCAGTCTTATGCAGAAGTGCTGATTGCTTTCCATTCCAATTTGCCAGATGGTGTATCCAGGATGAATGGCTACCTCTGATAATGCTGGTTTTTACTTTGTGCGTGTCTGTGTGTATGCGTGTGTACAAAGTATTAGCCTAGTATTACCACAAAAAATTGAGCTCCATCCAAGACATTATTATTGCAGCTCTACTGCTCCTACCAGAGTGGAAGTCCCTTTTGGTCTGAGCTTACTGAGCTTACACCCTTCAAACCTCGGTCTTATTTAATCTGTTTAGTCCAAGTTTAGCCAGCATGCAGCAGGCATGGCATATCTGTTGTGACGATGACAGTAATTATCTTTTTCAAACTCATTAGTAAGAGACAGCAGTCATTAACATTGTCTAGAGTTGTCTGAACATAAAGCCGTTGGTCTGTTTGAGAGTTCATATCATTTGTATTGACCATAAGCTTGCTGCCATCACCATTAAAGATGAAAAAAAAATTTAGTGTGTCTTAGTGTCCTGGGTTCAACATGGAGGAACCGGATGCTCCCATGTTGTCTAGCTTTCTTCTTCCCAGAGAGCTGTGGTTCTCCCAGGCTTCCGGGAAGAAGGAACACGCCTCTGTGAATGAAGTCATAAAAGGGGGTGTGCGAGAAGTCTCGACGCCATTTTGCCATCTTGCTTCTCCCCCTCTCTGCTCTATCTGCCCTCCTCTCTATGTCGTCCGCGGCTCCTATCAGATATGCCGTGGAGGACTCCTGTAGCTTACGCCCTCGGACTGGAGAGACTGTTATCACGGAGAGAAAGACACGTCCAAGACCTGCTAGGTCCCTGAAGCAGTAAAAGACTCCTTCTGCAAAATGGGTAGGACCTTCTCCGTTTACTGCCGATTCCCGGCAGGGGTGGTCTAATGAACTGTCTTGCCCTGATGGATGGACCCAGCGGTACCCCTTATTCCTGTGGCGGATGAAGTAGCCCCTACGCGCAGGGAATTTGATGATATTCCCCTAAGACGCAATCTGGCTGGCCCGCGACGCAGATGTGTACGTGGGGGAGTCTGGAAGCAGCGTTCCTCCTTGGC
>NW_010393467.1:41475-51518 GCF_000710305.1 Buceros rhinoceros silvestris | reverse complement strand
TCATCCCTCGACTGAGTTCCCTACAGCCGCCCCAGAAGGAGAAGAGGTCTATTTGCAGACAGGTTTGCCTCCAGGAGCATCCATGATCGAGCTTTGCGCAGATGAACGGACAACTAGGGGCAGACATTTGCTTTCCACCCCACCCCCCCGGCGTGGTGAGCCATTGTGGGGTGAAGTTTGTAAGCGGCGGGAATCAGCCCGATCGAGATGTATTCTCCCTTGTCCCTTTCTCTCCCTCTCCCAGTCCGATTTTACCTTCAAGGGCATCTCTCTCATTAAACGTCCCTGCTTCTATCGCATATATGTAGCCTGTGTTATTTCCTTAGCCTGAAAAGCCTAATGAGCTCACTAAAGCTCTTATCAGTACCTTTAATGAGCATCAAAAGTTTCTATGTGAGCTTTGGCTGGATTCCCAGCTAAAACACACCTGTCTGTCGCATCCTTTCGGTACGGGGGAAACAGCCCCCCTCCTCAAACCGCGACACTTCTTACTTGAAGGAGAAGAGAAAAGAGTGTCCCATTACTTTGTCCGCCAACTTCATAAACAGTGAACTGTTCTGAGTTTTTTGGTTGTGAGTGCTTTACCATCCTTGAGAAAAATGGCTTTGAATTTCACTGAAATGTGCAAGAAAGCTGACTAAACTGATGGTATATGGGTAGAGTGTTACCAAAGCCTCTGAAGTGATACTGGCCTCTGCCTCCTTCTCTCTCATCTCCAGTTTGCATTTCCCGCTAGCCACACCCAGTACCAAAGGAGGCCATCATTTAGGTCGGGGAGCTGGAGGACTTCTGGCAAGGTGCCAGAGGTGCAGAGTGACAAAACTGCCCAGGAGATGTCTTTGCTACTGTCAGAATCTCACCACCCAAATTCCTGTGGCCAAGCAGGCCATTAATTACACTATTTCACAGAGTAACAGATGAGTTGAGGTAAACAATTAGTCCTTCCTCTCGCCTCAGAGGTTCGTTCTCTGCAAGGTGGAAACTAGACCTGTTGAGGTATTTCCCATGTGTGGTGGTTTAGGATTTTGGAACAGTTTCAATAGTGGCGGAGGAGGCTGCTACCTTTGTCTGAACAGTTTCAGCCGCAGGAGATGGGGCTGCTAGTGTGGCCCTTATAAGAAACTTCTCGAATTAAGCACACCCCCCCCACCTCCTCTGGCCCTGGCCCCTCCTCTGGCCAAGGTTATGCCAATCAGTGCCTCTGTGAATAATCCGCTTTAAGAGGGGAAATACCTTTGGGAATACCCTTTGGTTTTGGAGCGCTCTTTTATTTTGGGGATAGGAGGAAGAAAAAGCAACCATGAAGTCACCCAGGAAACTGCGGACAAGGCTGGGGAGACACACTGGTACAGACATTTTCTTTTGGCAAGTTGGGTCCATGACCACTTGCAGGCTCAAACCATGCAATCCTCAGAGAGCACCGGTGGACAAATGGCCGGGCTGCAGAGAGCCACATAAATACCTGAGAAGCAGAGAGCATGGGAAGAGACCCGTGTTACAGAGAGCCAGGGAGGGAGAAATGTTGCAGAGAGCTGAGAATCCTGAAAGAGATTGTGACTTTGAGGAGAAGTGATCCCAATGGCAGTCCCACACATGAGTTGGAGATGTTCATGGAGGACTATCTCCTGTGGGTGGGAAGCCACATGGCCACAAAGAACTGTGAGGAATGCTTCCCGTGAAGAAGGACATGCAGCAGGAACGGCATGGAAAGAACTGAAACTGAAGGCACCCCCCGTCCTGTGTCTGTCCTTCACCACTTGTGCTAAGGTGTGTGTGTGTGAGAAGTGCGGTGAGGTACCAAAGCTGGACTCGAGAAGAAGGGAGAGTTGAGTGGAAGGTGCATTTAAGAGCTCGTTCTCTTTCTATCCTACTCTAATTTAATTGGTGATGTGGTTGAGGTTTTGTTTTTTAAATGAAATTGATTTTGTTTCCCTTAGTCCAGTCTGTTCTTCGCCTGTGACCATAAGTGGTGAGTGAGTCCTCTCTTGTCCCTTGTCATGACCCCTAAGTAGTTTGTTTTATTTTCTCCTCCCAGAGAAATAGAGCAACCGTGTGGTGCTTAGGCGCCAACCAGATCTAAACCATGACACTACGTCTTTACTAATCAGGCAATGAGAACAGGAGAGTTGCATCACTTTAAAAAGAAAGAGAAGATTATTTTAGCTGTTCAAGCTTCAGAATAAAGCTTGAAAATGAGAGTAGGTAGACTCCAATGGCTCCAACATCAGATGGCAAATACAATAAGGCTGACTTCACTATGATTTTAAAAGCTCATCTCCAAATGTGAGAGGGAGCATAGGATGCTGCTTTTGTGGTGTGCCGTCATCTCTTGGACTTCACACATAAGGCAATGACATTTGATATGGAGATGCAACTCCTGGCATTATTGATCATGTCTGCACTATCAGACATGATCAATAAGCTAACCGGCAAATGCTCAATTCCAGCATGTGTTGGGTTTTAGCAAGCAGCAGAGTCAGAACATTTTGGGGCATTTTATTTAGGGATTGTTTCAGGGGATAACTAGGGGTTTATTGGAGGTCTGCTCATTAAACTAGTATCATCCAAGAGGTGTAAGAAGATAAAATAAACTTGGCAAACAAGCCATAAAACCACCAAATCTTCCACTCAGTGTTCCTCGTATTTCAAAGATGAAATTTTATTTATCCATGAGTCTCTTCTTTACATGTTCTCACTTGGATTGTGACTTGAAGGACATCTGAGAACAATGTGGGAGAGTTAGACAAAGGCCAGCTGCTTATGACAAATAACTTAAAGCATGAAGAGTTAGAAAGATAAATAATAGCGCTCAAGCAACTGGCAGAAAAAAAACAAATCAGAATTTCACTGAAGTCAAAGCACCCCTCAAAAGAACCAGTGTATATTTGTGTATATTTGGTGTATATTTTTAATTTTTCACAAAACTTGATTTAAAGACTGCCTACCTTTTATCAGGTACAAGAACTTGCAAAAACAAAAAACAAAACCCCACCCCAGAACTAGTACATTTCCAGAAGATAACAAAAGTATTTTAAGCTAATATTTGAAAAAGAGAGTATTGTGCTTAACAATATTTTTCAAAACATAAAAAAGAAACATACGGATATTTTTCTACCAAAAGTACCGGTATTGTTCTACACATAGTATCTCTCAGAAAAAGCACAGGTAGCAAAACTTCATTTCCTCAAAATGCACTTCAATATATTTTAAGTATAAAAACCTCATTTAAAATAATGTCAGCATCTTTTGCCTCTAGAATATGAGGCTCAGCATCTTTAAATTATTTAAGAGGTCCTCAGAGAGTCAGTTATGCTTATAACGTCAGATTTACTCAAAGAAATGGAAAGAGCAAAGCAAAGTGTTGAATAAGGACTTCCTGTGCGATTTTACCAAGTTATTTTTTACTGCCTGTAATTGAAGCAACATTCTCACCTCGCACAGTTTTAGCCAAAAATATATGTTGTATAACTGCAACTTGTTTAACTCGTTTTGTTTCCTCTTTTTTTTTCTTCTTCCTTTCCTTTTTATAAATAGATTAGGTCTGCTCTACTGAACTGCTCTTTTCCCCATGAGGATTCATTCACAAATAAATACAAGCTCTATCAAGACTCAGTTGAAAATATACTTGTAGAAGGGGTTGCAAATTCTATGTAAGTCTCCTCCTAAAAGGAAAGACGTATAATCATTTGAAATATAAAGGAAAGAATTTAGAGTACCAGGTCTACATATTTCGTTCCCCTTAATTTTGATAGAAGGACCAGAGCTAACATATATAATGTGATCTTTAGAGTTTATCTTCAGGGAAATTATGAATGTCAGGATGTGTGCAGTGTCATATCAGTATCATTATTTGTCATTACAAGTACACTTCAAAGGTATAGCCAAAAAGTCCATTCTAGTATCAGCCATAAAGTTAGGTTAGGTGAAAAAAAGATTCTCATTAGTGTTGCCTTTAATGAAAGTTAGCCTTCTTTGCTAGGCATTTTGGAGGCCTCTGGATAAAACAAATCCATGTATGATGTGCTATATTTTCCTATGCATCTGCTCCAATTTAACTATTAAAAATAAAGTGTTCCCCATCAATGCACCAATGCTTTACCAGTAGAATGGGTTATGCATGTATGAGAGAAGACCATTTAAAAAATTATGAGTACTAGGTACATGTTTGTATTCAAATGCTGTATGCACTTGCTACACTTTCTCCTAATTCACACATATCTTTCTAACTTAATGAAATCTTGCAAGTCCTACAACCAAACTGAGAGGTTCATCCATGTTCTGAACACATCTTTAAAGCCATTCATTCAGATGTTAGTATTAGAAAGTTAGCATGCATATTGACTGCATGACTTTACTGAGAAATATCTGCATATATATATATGTGTCAATGCAGTTTTCTGTAACTAGCCACAGTTACATGCTGACCAGCAGTAGCTCTTATTGTCCATGCACCTCAGCTACTTCTTAGGCCTCTAATAAACAGGAGGAAGTACTGATCCTTCTTTGCTTTGATGTTCAGCATTAATGAGGAAATTAGCAAGTACAAAGAGAACATCTAACAGAGCTAGAACAAGAACAGGCCAGTTCTTGCTTTGCCTCCAAACACCTTGTACTGGCACACCATGTACAGTCAAAGTCTGAAACACTTTGTATTTGAACTTGAGCACAAGCTCTCCAGGGAAGAGATGCATCATCTCATTTGCTTTTAAACTGAGCAAAAACATTATTAACTCTCTATACCCGGTGAAGCAGATTAGTAGAATTCATAATGTTAATATTTTGGGAAGATGTTTCTTATTATCTGAATCAAATAGTTCTCCTTTTAAATTAAAAATGAAACACACCTCAGTTGTATTTACACAGTTCATAAGATGACCTGCAGTAGTCATACTCTTTGACTTGAGGAGCTGGGTAAAACTGAGTACAATCTTAGCATTTGAACATGGACCTCCATGCTTTGACTCACAGGCTGCCGCGTGACTTACGTGTGAAATTCACCCAGAGCCACACTTCACTCCTTCTGAAGTACAGCCTCTCCTGAGGACAACAGCTTCTCTACAGGGTCAGCTGTTTTTCACCCCTCACTTCTGCTCAACAGCTTACCTCTGGGTCTGAGGACTGACCTTTCCAGAGGAAGCTTACAGGGTGAATATTTTTAAATAGGTCTGAATACTGTGAATAACACAGCAGCAGCAAAATCATAAGATGGTAGATATATAACTGCACCATTTTTTCAAATGTTATCTTCACCACAGATTTTTCTACTATATCTCTTAACTGACTGATAAAGTATAGCAAGCGTTCTGTGCCCAGTGAGGGGAAATACAAACAAATAATTTGACATGAAAGCTGATTGGTTTTGTTGTTTAGGAGTATGCTAGTCCACGGCTGCCACAGGGTGGTAGATTAAAGGGGGACTCTAAACACAATGCATTCACCACTGTCATTCTTGTTTTACTTTCATTCTTTGATTTTAAAATCCAATTTGAGGTTATATTATATGGAAATAAACAGTTCAAGGCAGAAGCTTAACTTTAATCTATGCCAAACATCACCTTGTTCATTAAGTCTGGCAAAAGGAATAGCACTTTATTTAAACAGAAGATGAAAGTTGTGTAGAATCAAAATTGTCCGTTACTTCATGGGAACAAAAACACGTCAGGTATACCCGAATTGAGCTTGACCACTGTTACTTGCTTCATGCTTCAATTTCTTCCTTTTCCCTCAACAAATGGTTTTATAATTCTGAAAGAATTATTCAGATTCTAGCTGCCTTGGGCACTACTGTTTTGCCTCTCCTCTCCAACCCATTTTTAATTAGGATATATACTCTAAAATTTGTGCCAGTCTCATCTGGCACAAAATGGTGAAGCTACACTGAAACCAGTGTTCATGTACATAGCTATGGGTCCCTTATCCGACTTCAGCTTCTGCAAGTTCCCATCCCCTCCATCCCCCATCAATATGCCAGCCATGACACCTCCTCTCTTGGCATTGTGAAAAGGATGACCTCCAATTCTAGGTTGGTTGCAACAGTGCTTGACAGCAAAGGAGTTTATGAAATAAATTCATGCTACTTTCTAAAACATTCCATATTTCAGGAAAAAAAATCCTGATGATAAGTTCAGTGACTAACCTCTGTAGAGAACACAGGAAAAATGAGAGGAAACAAACTAGAGATGATCAGCAAAGCAGCAGCATTTTGATTTACTCTATTTCTTTGCTATCCTCATCTTGCTATTGGCATTTTTATTATTTTTCTTTATAAAAATAAAAGAAACATTCTTTTTGTCTTCTATTACTACACAATACAGAAGTAACTTATTCCTAATGCAATGTATTGTCTTTCATATTTATTAATTTTCACTGTCATGTCAAAAAAACTTGAAACAAAATTTGAGAATTTATTCAAAGGATGGCATAATAGGAATAAGAAAGCATAGTAACTCTTTCTGTGGAAAGAGTTTGGAAATGGTGTTTTAAAACACATTGCATAGGATATGTGGAGTTCCCAAAATGTGTTTACAGCAGTCTCCATCAGCACTAAGTTTTCTCTCTGCCTGCACCTTGGCTTAGTTGAATTAATTTTCTCTGAATATAACAAAACAGATATGCCAGAGCAGGTTTTTTGCCTTTTTTTTTTTTTCAGTTTTGAGGGAAGCTGAAAAATATTGAATAAGTAACTAGACCTAATAAATAACGGTGCATCTTGGATGTTAGATTATCTTTAACCTAGTTTTTTAGGCTAGAAGAGAAACACAAAATCTCCCAATGTTAGTTCTCAGATATGTTTTTCCAAAATCTACTTTAATGACCTCATATCACATCTCAACGTTTAGTGAAAACTATTTATCATATTCATAAGAATTATTTACCATATTCAAATTAATCAATTTTTAAGAATCCAGTAAAGTCAAAAGGTTCTAAATAATCTTGTTGAGCCTCACATGGTGTTCTCAATGGTTAATCAATGTATTGGATGTATACATGACAAAACGTACATTAAGAATCACGGTCTTTATCAAGAAGCATCACGCACTGATTTCACAGATTGCAGAAAGCATAACACACTCCCACAGAAAAAAAGTAGGGAAGGCAATGTGTCTCTGTTTATAAGCAGTGTACTCCCAATTTAAATGAAACAATGTGCATGAACATACATAAGGACTATATGCATATGACTTGATAATTTCAGAATCTTCAAGCGTTCTCAAAAGTTTTGTGTAGTATGTCTTCAGAATAGTTGTGATTTCTGAAATAGGTGGGGAGAAAAACAGTGATGTATACAGCTTGATCGTCCTTATCAGAAAGTCTTTTAAAGTTGGGGGTTTTCACAGGAAACTTTCAAGATTGCAACAGAGAAGAAATTCTCCCCAACCCCCCCAACCCCCACCCCCCAAGTTCATAGAAATAAAGGGACTTCAGCTTTGTTTTCTAGCAGACGTGATTGAATCCATAAGATTGCTATGCTCTGTATTTATTTTTTTTTAATCCTGCCACACATATTGGAGTGCTCTTTCAGAACTCCTCTGGCAGCCCAGATCCTACTAATTGCCCACTCTGCCTGCCTCCGTGATCTCAAGATTAAAAGACATATATTTTTTGTAACAAAATGCATATGTATATTTCCCAAAATATTTGCTTTCCCTTCATGTCCTTTGTGCTATAAAACTATTACCAGTGTACCAGTATACTTCATAATGAGTCCTCAGTTTCTAGGATATCATAGTGTGATTCTTTAGTCATCTTTGTGGAAATCTTTCAGTCATCTTTTGGCCTCTGTTGATATTTAGAACTTTCTCCAAGTTGTACAATAGACACTCCAAAGCTGCCTACTACAGGCTCCACTATATTATTACCAAGTCATTTTTCTGATGGGCATATACTGCACATATGCTGTGTGTTTTCTGATCACATTCGCCTTTCACACTTTCATTATTAGATGAACTATTGTAAAATCTTGTTAATGCCAGTTAGACTTTTCTCTTTCTCTTATGCCTAAATAATGGACCTACAACTTATAATAGTAGTTCTCACTTTATATATACACATGCATGTGTAAAACTGTGGCCCTCAATGTCATCCAGCTCTTCCTGTGTATCAGCATATATCTACTTTTCATCTCTATTAAAAAACCCAGCAAGATCAGTTCCAGAATTTGTTTTTTCATTAACTTTGTTGATGTCTTCTTTCCAATATGAACTGAGAGAGAACGTATTGAACAGGTGTTGCTTATTCTGCAGAAGGCTTTCACTCATGGTATAAATTTTGATCCCTTTTTTTCCCTAACCTAAACAATCCTCCCACTTTTCATGTGTAGTGTTTACCAGTGCCCAGATACATTGCGATTATTACATTTTCTTGGTATGTGGTTTTGTAGAAAATCACTAAGTTAATTGGAGCCTGCTGTGACAGTGTACCTTTTCTGAAAAGGATAGTCTTCCATCACAAATAATCTGATACTGTAAATACTCTATTTCAGACACAAAATGGCTGGAAGTACTAAAATTTTTTCCTCTGAGCCTTTGCGCATTTCTGTCATGACAGAAATTAATTGTTGTTAGCTTTATCAACATAAAGTACTAGTTGACCATTCAGAGAAACCAATATTGTACAGGTCTCAGTTGTATGAAAGGTTGCAAATAATTAATAACATATGGTACATATGAATTTTCCAGTTTGTGTTATGGTATCCTGTATAATAGGAGGCTTAATCCTTTGTGTGGTGTTATACAAAGATGTAAATGATGCTTAAAACAAATGAGGAGTGTCTTCTGATTCATCAATGTCCTTAACTAGTCAGTTTATGTAAAGATTTCCCTTAATCAAGATGGTTCTGTAAAAGGAGATAGTATATACACTTTGGAATATCAGCAGTACAAGCGGTTTTTGCTAGATTTTGGAGCAATCATCTGTTCACTTGAAATGAGGATTAAAATGTATTTGCCTGTCCTTTTTTTTAAAGAAAACTTAGAAATCTTGGAAATAGCTGTACTAAGAGTGAGAACACAGACAAGCTTTATATGTTAATAAAACCAGTATTTATGAAATATTGAATTATGTAACATAATGTAAGTAAGAACATGGTACGGTCTGGTTACTTACACTTCTTTCATCCAATGGGGCAAGTTCCTTAATATAAATTATATTGCAGGTCTCACTAGGACAGATATGCTGAATCCATAACTTTCAAGTCAGATACAGTTTTTTGAAAATACTTTTAAATCTTTTTCCAGGGCCACATTGTACAGTTTAATGATCAAAATGCATATAGAAAAAGAAAAGGCTAAGTCTTTTTCACTCTTTGATACCAAACGATCTTCTTTTCATCCTATTAATTTTTTGACAAGTGACATTTAATTAAAGCAACTATAATTCTACATTTCTGTTGTTCTGGTGATGAAAACATATGTTTCTTCAGGACTGGAATCATATTATAGAGAAAAAGAAAGTATAGGGGTTTTCCTCATGAAAGTTGCTCAGTAGCCTCATAATTCTACACTTGTTTTTACCTCGCCACGTCTTCATTACAATCCAAAGGTATTTTAGCACTTTAAAATATGCAGTTTTTAGAACAGGAAGCTTAAGTTCTCAGCTTCAGCAAGAACTGAATGTGCTAAGCGCGCAGGGACAAGTGGGAGATGTCCTTGTCTCCTGTGAGAAAGACTCTTTTTACTGTTTACTTGTTTATTAAAGTCTTGCCATATAAAACAGTAAGGAAGCTCTACTAATTTAGAGAAATGCTTTCTATTGGGTAAAGTATAGCTAGCTTATACATATTCTTGTTCCTCAGTTGAGGTATTTTTAACATTTTTGCTTTAAAAAAATGTGAGATTTTTTCAAGGAATGACTATATAGCAGAGACCACCTTGCTATGAATTATTTTTTATTTTCTATGGTATGCTCCAAGAATTCAGTTTAGAAGATCATTGTAATCAGTGGGGTTACTCACAATCTCAAAATTAGGCATCCACTTCAGTGGTTTCTTGGACTGAGGCCGGAATTCCTATCCCTTGCAGCAAAACCAGACTACGGGCAGAATT
>NW_010393467.1:17664-41363 GCF_000710305.1 Buceros rhinoceros silvestris | reverse complement strand
GGCCTCTTGGTATTTAATGAGTATAGTGCCTTGTACAGCTGCAGCTGGTACTTTACACAGCTCTGCAGCTTGAGTGTTTCTTCCCACAAAACAGGACAATATTGTTATCCAGTCTGCTTTCATTCTGCAGAAGGATTTCTTTTTCATGACACCAGTATAGCAAACAGCTTTGACATTAAAAGGTACACTCTGTTCAAAACCTGTTTTTTCTGTAAGCATAAGATCATCTTGTTATGCGTGGCACTTCATCAGCCTTCTGATTTCAGTCTAGCAAAGAAGATATAACACATAAATTCCACTAAAACAAATGCTTGGATCCCAGATGTTTCTTGACAGCAAAAAGACAAATATCATGTACAATTGTTGGCCTTTTCATAGGCTTATCAGGATAAATTAAAAACCATGGGATAAGGTATTTTATTTTTCCTCATGATTAATTATAGACCAGGATCAGAGCACCATGATTATTGACACATTTGGCTTCAATTTTAGACTATATGACCTGATTTGAATATCCTCAAGAGAGTTGCTAGGCTCTAAGCATTTTGAAAATTTTCATACAGGTGTCTACCTGATCTACACACTATCATCAAATCTGTAATTTTCCTGTTCAGTGAATTTTGCCCCAGAATCACGTGCCTGAATTATTCCTGAATTTCCCCCGACTTTTAGACAATGGACATGTTTGTTAGCCAGAGGGATTTGCATTCCATAATAACATGAAACATATATTTGGAAATGCAAACACCACAATATTTCAAATGAGTTCAGTAATACAGCCATTTGTGCTCACATTAAAAGATATACTAAATTGCTGCTTGGGTTGTTTTGAGAATATCTCTATTACAAATATGACAAAAGATGACTTTAATGGCATCGTAAACCAGAAACATGAAAGCATTATTAAAATCTGTTTCATGAAGAGTTATCAGCATGATATCAGTTAAGCTGTTCAGACATCATGAAATTTCAAGTTAAACACGTTGGATGACTTCATACACTTTTAACCAGCAGAGCTGTAAATTCAATAATAATGTACATGTAAGTTAAAAGAAGAAAGAATGGAAAAAAGAAATGATTATTTTTGCTGATATAGGTGAGAATAAATGTAAGACAGAACAATATTACACACCTCCTGAAATCTAGCCACATCTTCTGAGAATCTTTCTTTCCCAAGTTTTTATTGTAGGTTATCTGTTCTGCGCATTTCCCGGTCCTGCCATTTCTTCTTGGAAACATGATATTTAGTTTAATTTATCTAATGAAATCAGTCACTTTAGGACCTTATGTATTTTTAAGACACAGAGGAGCTATACGCTACATTCATTTTCATTAATTATTTACCTCTCTGCAGGGTAAAACTCTTACTTCACATGTTCTGTTCTTTCCCCTCTAAAATGTGTACTGAACCTGGGTGAAATATGAAGCATCTGAAAACCAGGCCTGATTGTAGGTAATGTGGTCGCCGTTTGTCTGTAAATGTGCCTTAATGAAAGCTTAGAGAAATATTTTTGGAGACCATAAGCGAACCCTGTTCAAATCCATTTGACTGGAAAACATCAAGTATAGTTGAAGGTCTAGAATCCCTCTCATCGCGAATTCTTTAATCCTCTGTTTGGCAACAGGGATTTTAGGAAAATGGAAAACTAAGGGTTTGATGTGATTCTTCATTGCAGTTCAAATTTAGATCTGCATAAATCTTATAATAACAATCTAAGAAAAAAGAAAGCATTGTTTCTGGAATATATTCTCAACCATATACATCTGCTCAGAGATCAAGATCTTATAATGTTCTCTGCTTGAATTATGTTAATGGTACATTTTAATTAAATGGCAAATAATGTCCGCATAATAAGCACACAGAGATATTCCTGCAAGAACTTCTTCAGACATACAGCAATTTACAAATTTATTTCTGATTACAGAACCAAAGAATAGGTACACCTAATACATTAGTAGCTAAAGAAAAGATTCTCAAGAGCTACAATTTTCTCATAGAAACTGCTGGAGGCAAAACTACTTTCTACTATTTGTATACTATTGGCATACTATTCTGTCCTCCCACTTTCTCCCTGCCTCCCCCCTCCCCTGCCACCTCACTCATGCCTTGATTAGTTTACAGAAGATTTGACGCAATATACTGAGGAAACTGACTTGCTGGACTCAAGGAGGTGAGAGCGTACAAGTCAAAAACAGAGAAAAAGCTTGTGCTGGGAAAAAGAATGGAGCCAGCTACAAGAAGATGGCTTTGAATGTTATTTATAGCGAAAATTTGCAGTGTTCTCAGGATAATTCAGGTGCAATGGCAGTGATAGGGAGATACCGATATGCAAGGATAGTGTATAGTATTCAAGTAGGAAACTACTTCAGCAGAACAATTTTATATTGACCATATTGATGCCTCTTGAAAACCTCCTGGGCTTAAATTCATTGGGCCAACATGTTCCTCACTGCAGATAGTTTGTGTTTTGTCTACAAGTATGATAGCAGAAGCTTTCTGGTTGAAAGGTCAGCATGAATAATGCGCAAGATATAAATGTGAGCAAGCAAAATAAAAAAGGATAAAGGGGCCAGAATTGTTTCTTTAAGTCTTGGATGCTATGGCAAACTTCACTTCCATTCAGATATTGTTTTTCATCCCGGTCAGCTCCATGGTGTATGCTAAAGATAGCACCTATTGCAGTTACAATGATAGGACTACACATGCCTTAGTCCATTTCTGAAAGAACAACACACAGTTGTTAAACTAAGTAAAAAAATGGAAAACAATGAGGGATTCTGTGAACCAAATAGTATACCAAGAACACTCTGTAAGAAATATCTTTCAAAAAACCTAGGAAACTCTTCCTTCATCATCTTATTAGTCATTTACCCAGTCGGCTGGAGTTGTTTACCAGGTATAGATCATAGCTCCAGGAAGAGCTAGGAGTCATGCTTATACTCAGGTTGTTATTAAATCCACTTGTAGAGCTAGAGGCAGAAACAATGGGAAAAAAAGACTTCCCCCATTGATACTTGGGTATCGTGGAGAGTGGAGGATACTGAACATATATTCCAGCCTCAGTGTCAACATGGTCTCTTGCTGTTACTTATTGCACTAGTTCATCAAAACCTACACAAGAATTGGGAAGTCCACCGAGTATGGCTGCCTCCTATAGAAGGAGTGTAACAGGCTTGCGGGATCTTCTCTGTCACTTCCAGTACAGACAGCCTGAGTCTGGACTAGAATTAGTAAAGGCACCAGCTGGAGGTTTTTGCTAATTTGTTTAGACCCCTGTCAGTGTCTGTCTGAGTCATCAAGATGTTTAGATCACAGTTTTTCTGTTTAACAGACATATGACCTGGAAGGAACTCGCTGTTTTCCTGCTTTCCTGTGGGCCGACTGCTGGATGCAGAAGGTAATCCTGCCTTTTTTGTGTATCAATATCTGCCTGTACTTAAGCAGGAGCACTTCTCATCAATTTGCTGCACGAGTAGAAGGCCGTTCAGCCATATGTTTGTATAAAATCCCAAAGGAACACTTGGATCATTATTACTTACACAAAATAATCATTAATATACTTCTATCAGAGCAAGCTTGTCTGGCAACTGAATTTTAACTACAGTTTGAGTTTTTACTGGATATTTACTTGTGATGCAGAGCATTCTGAGAAAGGCAAGACATATCTGCATTTTAAAGTTCACTAGTTATGCTGAGCTTAGGAGATGACTAAAGTTTAGCTGGTTTATAGAATGTGAAATTCCCAAATTACTGTACTTTCATATACTCAATGGAAATTAATGGAAAAGTCTAAGTAATATCAGTTTTCTAATCCTGCCAATATAAGGGCAATTCTGAGATGAACTTAAATAAAAATGAATAAGAAACATACAACAATCAGTTAGACTAGTATCCCTAGAATCTCGGATCTGTAAATTTAAAGTCCTACAGCTCTACTCACAATACAGATTTTTGTGACAAAACGCAGTTACCAGCAACGTTGCTAGAGAAGCTGGCAGAATATACTTCAAAACTAAAGAAAGAAAATTTGTTTATAGCATTTTAATTTTTCTAATTTCCCTCCCCTTCTATGTTTTTATAATTCAGACTTCAAAGATTTGGGAATTCCTGATAAATGCTGTGTTTATGTCTATGCCACAGAGGCAGTCCTGAAAGGCCATGCAGTTTCAGCAGTAGGGCAGACCTGCCATGTGTGCAGGGCAGATCTGGACAGAGCAGCCCAAAGCAAACTGCTCTTCTGTGATGCTGCCTGCATTTTAACACTGGGCACAAAGAAATCATGTTATGCTTACGGACTTCTCGCAGCAGTGAATCAACACTGCATAGCCCAGATGAGACTCCACTACTTTGAAAACATCATTAAACATAGCTGTTACAGATGATAAGTGTCAGAAGGAAAACCTACTTTGTCATTCTCTCTTTTGAGTCTAAAGCAATAGTATCAGCACCAGGAAACCTACTCTAGATCTTATTTCATGTTTAAAGGATTTAGCCTGGCTTCTGTGCCTGAACACTGATGAAATGTGCCAAGCATTTCTCCTGCTTCAGTTCTCCAGTATTACGCTGGACCTGGAAAATTGCAAACATGCATGTCCCAGCCTCCTCAGTAAACTCTTAGCTGCATTATGCCTTCACAAACAGGTACAAACTTAAGCTACTCATATCCAGGTGATACCGATTCATTGGCAGGGATGCTTTTCTTGTGTGCACAGAGACCTTCTTCCATGAAGAGACACTACTGTGATGTGAAGAAAGTAAGTACAGAAGAAGGAAAGTGAAAGAGCCAAGAATAATCCATCTGAATAATTTGGGCTGTTTAAGGTGGACTCACCCATATATAGTCTGAGTTCAAAACAAAATAAAGAAAATGACAACAAAACAAGCAAATTATTAAAAATGCCAGAGTGCGAGTGGATCAGCAATGATAAGCAATAGTAAGCCTTATGGTAATAATTTAAAAAAATTATTATTATTATTTTAACACCACCCCCCCCAACCCACCCCAACCCCCAGGTATAACAAATACCTATAGAAACCAGTGAAGGAGAGACTTGCAAGGAAACCGTGAAGAAAAGTGTTCTTCCAGGGTCCAAATCCACATAAATTGACATTGTATTGCTCAAATCCACAGAGCTGCAGTGGCTTGCACCAACCAGAGAAACAGATGAAAAATGTTGCTGCTTCCATGTGGTTTAAACCTTATTTATGTAGGTAGCTCACCACTCAGTGGGTGATCTCAGCCTGCATATTTCATTCCATTTGCATTTCCTGGGTCTGAAGGACCTCTGAAGATCTGAAGATGGGGGTTGCAAAATGAGAGCCTTCACTGAAACTCAACATGTTTCTTTATTCACAGTCCTTAAACAAAGACAGTATTTTGAGATTACAAAGTGATTTTAATCTCTGTTTTCCATTATAGAGCAAACAAAATTATCTATCAAACTAACTCTTCAAACACTCATATGGAAAACAAATATCAATACATTAAAGCCTGAAAAATGGTGTGCTTGAATTTTTCTGGATGTCTAATGACTAAGTTGACGAAGGTTGTTTCATTGCTTTCAGCTATTAATTACGTTTCTAACAATATTCTGGATCAAACACTCCGCAATGAATTTGTGGTTTGATTTCTTTTTTAGTACCATAATTACAAATTGTAAACAACTTCCCTTTCCCTAAAGGTTGCGTAAGTTTATAAAAGCAGAGAGGAGGGGTGGAGGGTGCGGAACAAAGGAAAAAAAAGAATCTATTGAAGTAGAAATGAAAAAAGGATGTTTGATATGATAAATAATGACTGGATAATGGGTTGCACTGGGATATGGAAATAAATCCCACAAAGAGAGCAAAAACCTGTGTGAAGGGGCTTGGGGAAGGCCAGTTCCATCCTGTTTTTCTTTCCCTCATCCTTGGTTTTGCTGTCAACAGGACAGGCCTTAAGGACAATCCATGGTCAATTCAGCCTTCCCAGGAGTCTCCTTAGGAAAGATTTTGGTTAGAGTAGCAACTAATAAATGGTTTTACTTGTTTTGCAGACAAACAGGGAGGAAAAAAGTAGCAAGTATTCCATTTATTCAATGCTTATGCAGAAAGAACAGAAATATAATTAAGAGACACTGATGGAATTTAATGAAGATGCCTCCCCACAATATCTAATTTTATTCATTTTCTGTTGAGTGCTTTCACTTTATTAGTTTATACTCCAACAGACTCTTGAATATCTGACTGTCTGTTGGGTTAGGGTATCCCTAGAAATTTGCCTTTGTGCAGAAGAGTAGTGGATCTCTCAGCCTCAGAGATCAGAATACCTCAGATTAGTCAGGTGATTCGGATGCCCCGATTATGAGAATGAGTTTAGAACATAAGTTTTTATTCCATTAAAAGGTCTATATTTTAGAGCGTATATATTAAATACGAGAAAAGGTATGTCCTCTTTTGCTGCCATAGCTTGTGAGCCTGCTGCATTACATCTGCCTCTGATCTAATGAAACTTCTCCAGAGCTCACAAAACCATGAAGAAGCCCTGAAGCCCAACCTTCCCATATCTGATGTTGAAGATGGTTCTTGAAACGGTTCAGGTAGATGCTTGAGAATCTGCTGCTTTTCTGGACTGCGATGCACTGGTTCATTTTTATAGTAGTTTTGTTCTGTATCCCTTGTGATTAAGCAACGGGGCCTACCCCAGTAATTTGGAGGATTAAATAATTTTCTGGATTACACCAATCAAATATCGCTAAATTTAGCGAACAGTTTCGTTTCTTAATGAGTACAGATCTACTGTAAATTTGTTTTGCCTACTTAAAAGCATTTAATGATAATGTAGTAAACCTGATATGAGAACCAGCAAATGCACACAGCTCTCAACACAGTCATAATTCTAATTTCCCCATGAGAAATTTGGAAACCTTGTTTTTTATATAAATTCAACTGTTGTGGTTTGAAAAGGAACACCAAAAGGTTTACACCAGGACATCTCATCTTAGAGAGAGACAAATACAGCTTCACAGAAGATACTACCTTTCTGAATGCTAAACGAAGGAGTTGAAATGTCCAGGCTGATAAGACAAGGGCCTTAGCTCTCCAGGCAAGGAAAAGAAACCAGCAAAACGGGTTTTGGATTAAGGGGGTGAAAGAAAACTGATTTAATTAGGAAAGAATGAGAACCATAAATCACTTACTTAAATTTAAGTAGGACACAGAGAGAGAGAGAGAGAGAAAGATATTAATAAATACATAAACAGGTATATACATATAAATACAGATTTTGTCCATTCCATTCTACAAATCTCTGATTACCAACAAGCCCACATATGCAGTCACTGCTGGAGGGGAACGGGTGGTGGTAAGGAGTAAAACCAGAATGGGGAAATGCAGTTCTTTTAACTTCATAGATCTCAGTTCATAATTGAGCTCTTCGGGACAAATTCCCTTTGCAGTACGTAGTCATTCTCTGGGGTAGCTGGAAAACTTGAGTTGCCAGTAAGTTAGAGGCTGTTTTCGACTCTTTGCTCCACCCTTCTGCAGAATGGAGGATGAACCAGGACTCCAGGGAATGCTGTAGGTTTTCCACGCTGCTGTGGGGCCCTGGCTCCATCTTTGGTATCTAAAAACCTGCTTGGGTTTGCCCTCTCCAGCATCACGTAGAGTTGGGGGCTTTGCAGTTTCTACCCATTTTCTTTTGGTAAAACTCTTTTTAACCATGCCCGCCAGTAACTGGCAACCAAAAAGACTACCTGCTGTGCGGAAGATCTTTTACTGTCTTGAGTTGAGGATGGCTGCTTTTCTCACTCTCTCTCTCTCTCTCTCTCTCTGTGTCTGTCCGGCTGAAAAGGAAATGTGCATGCTGCGGAAGCCATGTAGTTTGAGGCTTTTGTAGGTTTATTCACAGAGGCATTTATTGACATGTCTCAGCTCCAAAGACAGGAGCAAAACCTGAGCAAGGGCCGGCCACTCCCTTTCCCACCAGAAGTGCAGAAAAGCTTTTCCTGTGCTAGCAAGGGAAGGGGGGAGGAATCCCCCAGTCTGGAGCCAACATTTTAACTCTTTACATCAACAGAACAACGATTCAGGCAGAAACTACACAGCAGTGTGTTTTCTCACTCAGACTTCATTACATGTTGGGTAATCCTCTGGGATACAGTCATATTTAGTTTCACAGAAGTTGTAATAGTGATAGAATTTGCATAGAAGTTGCATAGAAGTTGCACAGTGATATGTCTGTGCTAATATACCTTCTCCCAGTGACTGGAGATATGCACCAAAAACTACCTCAGGAAACCATCAACACCAATATAACTATTTTTAGAAGAAATAACAATAGATGAAAAAGATGTTTATGACAGACTTTCCTTCCATAGTTTAACATGATGTACATATCATGTGCTCTTTAATGTGCAATACCAGGTTTAGCAGAACCTTTATTAGAAAGCATTATTTTGACTTGGGGACTGGAAAGATAGACAGTTACATTCTGTCAGGTGCATATCAAATTTTTATTTACTTCTAAAAAAAAGTGTTCAGGCTTTATTTTCTTCTAGCAAAAGTTTTCATTACTCCTAGTGGACTTCCAGGCTTTCAGAGGAGAGGAGCCAAGTTAATGCCCCTTTTTCTGCTCCATCATTAAGCTGTATGAAAGTAATTAACATATAATGCATCTATTTTAGCTTTTGACATTAATGTAGTTTTGAAATGAAACATTCTAGGCTATTTTGTGCTCAACCTCTTATAGTGTTAAAAATACCTGCAAACCTGTTAGTGATGACTGTAATGGCTTTGACAAAAATGACAGTACGACCACAGGGCTACCCATATTAGATTTGAAAAAGATGTTTAGTGCTTTGCCTATATAGGGGGTTTTTTTTAATGCCTACTTTTCTCTGTTTATATCCTTGAAATTCTCAGATCATACCTACAAATCTGTTTCGGTAGGAAAAATCCATACCAAGCAATGCAACTGAATCTTTTGTGATCCTTTAATCTTTCATGTCTTTACTAATAAGTAGCTGGTTCCCCTTTTTCTAGCTAGTCCATTTCACAATCAGTGATATAAAACTTTGCCTCATAATAGTACAAAGGAACTTTGAAGGGAACCAGGAGGAACATGTAGTCCATCAAGATCACCCATAACTAACCCTGGGACTTCTTAATGCTGTTCCTCCTACCCTTAGCCTCCCCAGCTTGAAATTAAATCAATTCATATATCACCATTTATCATCTTGGAAATCTAGCGTGCAACTGTACTCTTCAATTCTCTCCTCCAGAAATGTGTCAGAATAATTCACACTTGCTTATATCACTGCCTTTGACAATTTGTTCCATTATTCAGTAACCCTCTGCATAAAGAATTTCTGTCTGAACCACTTACAGATTAATCCTTTTTTTAACATCAATCTATTATCTCTGTTTTTGTGTAAACTATTATGTCAGACAGTGCCTTAGTAAAAATCCCCTTCTCTTTCTTCAGGGTCTTACACGGGCCTAATTTGGACCTCCTTCTGCTAAGATCTATGCTCTTTGTGTATCTGATTTCAGATATTTTAAACTTCTTTCACCAACTAATAAAAGTGTCTTTTATTTTTCATCTCTTATAGGAAAAATCCTACATTACCAGAATAAGAGATGGGTTCTTGTTTACATCAGTTCAACAAAACAAAACTCCTGAAAAAGCCCTTGCACTTGACACAACACCTAAGCATACAAGGGGTCTCCTGGCTTGGTTACTCTTGATGTAATGTAGTCACAATGAAAGCAGACCTTCAGGAGTGTCCTGGTTTTGCGGGGACAGAAACCATTTGTTTTTGGAGTCAGCCAGGTTTTGAGTTAGCCAGGACTGCTGACCCGAGTTTGCTCGTAGTTGTGTCCCATAACAGAAATGTCATGCTAATCATAAAAGGGGAAGTTTGCTGAGAAGAATGGGGCTTCCTGTTCCTTATGACTGCTTTTCCATTTGTTGCGAGCACTGTACAATTACTGGGCTGAGTATAACTTTGTATATTCTACATTGGCATATTTCATATTCTCATTTAGTATTAGTTGTCTGTTTCATTAAATCTGTTTTTATTTCAACTTGTGGTTCTCCCTTCGTTTTCCCAATTCCTCTTCTTGGCTGGGTGATAGAGCAACTGCTACAATTTAGCCTTGGATACGAACTAAACATAGAAAGGGAGTCACTCTTTGTCTGCAATACTTGTTCTCAGCTACACAGCTTTAATTATCTGGCAGAAGTGCAGGGCTTGGTTTCGTCTGTGTTAGTATTAACAGGACAGTATAAAGATTTTATTATGACAGATGTTTTGTCTTTCTGCACTAGCAGAAGTATTAATTTAGTGCTCTACTATTTTCTGAGCTACATATAGCTACATATATTTATTTTGTATCCAGATGTGGAAAAAATGAGCAGTGTGTGTGCGTGTGTGTGTGTGCGCACGTGCAGAATCAGTAAGTTAAGCACTCAACACAAGCATGGATTAATAGGTTATCTTGATAGGCTACCTAGTTGCATAAAGCTATCTCTTTATATATTTCTCCTGCTCACACTAAGACTTCGTTTGCTCAAATAGCTTCTGCATTATGTTGGTTTTGATTCATCATTACTTCATAAGCTGCTTTCAGATAAATTTTCAGACCTGAAGGATCCACATGAAGCCAAAGTTTTTGTGATTCTTTAAAACATTGACGACTGATCCTGTCTCAGTCAGCTTTACAACCTCCAACTTTACTAGGTAGGGAACATTGTCAGGAATCTCTGCCAATGCTGTCTTCTCTCTTGTTGTAGTACGTAAAGTTGGTATTGCATTTTAAAGACATGAAACTCTGGCTTATGAAGCTTTTATCTACAGTTATCATTTGTTTGACCATTGTGATGTGAAGAACCTTTAGGAGGGGTGTTGTGTCATCTTGGGCTTATTCTGATTTGGTAATGAATTTTATGATGTTGATTATAATGAAATATATGATGTTGATCTACCATTCTGTGTCTGTGGTGATGTCACTTAACATCACCCTTTAAAGAATACCTCAGGTAAAGCTTTCAAACATTAACTTTCCTTTTTTAAATGAAGAAGACACTTGAGATCAGTACCCCATTTACGCATTCCCTATTGTAACTTGCAACATGCTGTAAAATCTGGTACTTGACATTTATTTTTGTACAATTTTTAGATTACAAAAATATTGAATTATTTTTGTTGAGATGAACAATTCCTAAGGTTTCAAAGAGGAGATGACATTGTGTTTTGATTTGGCATTCCCCATGCAAACTAAATCTTTTAAGTTTTGTTCTATTTCATTGACCTATCCCTAAGGTTTTTACTTTTCTATAATACTGCACTTCTGCTTGAAAGCTGTGGTTTTTGCAGAGTTTCTGGGATTGATAAAAAAAAGAACAATGCACTGAGCCCTCTGCAAAGCATGTCTCACATTCCCCCCCAAAATTTTGATTTTTCAGTAATTGCTTTTTCTA
This sequence comes from Buceros rhinoceros silvestris, assembly GCF_000710305.1. Taxonomy (NCBI): domain Eukaryota; kingdom Metazoa; phylum Chordata; class Aves; order Bucerotiformes; family Bucerotidae; genus Buceros; species Buceros rhinoceros. The sequence continues at coordinate 29,904 of NW_010393467.1, read as the reverse complement.
TTAAATTAATCATCAATGCAAAAAAGTCTCACCAGCTTTTTTAATAACAGAATTTTTTATTAATATCTGACACCATAGATGTATATGTTATTATGTCTATAGCAGTTTTCCCCTCTGTGATTCACCAGCTAACACTACCACCTAGAATAAGAGCTATGCCATGTATAGCAGTAGGTGGAGGTTAGAGGTTGTAAAAGTAATTTTTTGTCTGTGAAAAAGTATTAATCTAAACAAGCCCGCAGATTTTTCACCCTAAAATCTTTGTATCCTGAATTCAGAAGCATGTTACTAGCTACACATTTTCAGAAGAGAAAAAAAAACCCCAAAACTATGGAAGTGTAGGATGTGGAAAGAAAACGGCTTTATTTCGTTCCATTTTGTTTTTCCTTTTTGATCACTTGAGTAGTCATTCATTTAGATTTTTATTAGTTTTATACTGAGCATTTAATATGCTGTAGTTTAATATTAATGCATTGTTAAGATACAAATGCCTCATTTTTCATTTAGAAAAGTTGAAATTTATTTTTTAACTTGTTAAAATTTTCTGCAATGCTTACTTAGCTGAAAAAGTATTTCAATTATTTTCTCTATTAAGAAAATTCTGGTTTTACTGAATTGATGTTTCACAACAAAAGGAACAAAGTTTTCTAAAAGGGCTCTATGTCTTGCTGGAGCAGGCAGATATGATATGTAAAATGTCTCAGTAGTTGCATACCTATTGGAAGTCGAGGAAAAAACTGGACCGCAACTCTTGCATTCCTTTTATAATATTATCTGCAAATCTGAGTGTGCTTACTTGTTTTCTTGTGAGCATGGGCAAGTCCTGACAGACCACCTCACTACACTGCTGCTGCTAGCTGCCAAATTGCGAGTGTAATCAGCTAGGCTATCTAAATGATGATAGGTGTTAGGGTTCCCCTGCTGACCCAACTTTCTCAGTTAATTGCATTCTAAACATTTGCAAAATTTCCTACATCTTTAAAATTTTATTGTGTCCTGTTCATGTTGACATAAATAGATTGATGGATGAGGGATGGGCATACGCTTATGTAAACCCTTATTTGATGTTTATGTTTTTACCATCCTACTCTAATATTTTATATTTGTGCTAAGCCGATTTGTTTCCCTTAATCCCTTTGTGAAGCTCCTTATTCAGCAATATACTGCAGGTCTCCTTACTCCTGCTGTGCCTATTACTAAATAGCATTTTGGATCTGTACAAGTATTTTTCTTCTAACACTCTCTGATTTCCTTAATGATTGTTCTCTCCAGTGTTTCTCACTTTCTGATTTCATAATGTCCACTTTACAATTAATTTTATAATCATTGTACACCGTTGTCAAAAGATCATAGACTCACTTTTTTTTTAAAAAAAATCCAAAGCATAACAGCCTTATTTACAAGTGTTTAACTTCTTGGTAAAAATAAGCTAACGGAGACTTTCGTTAATCTTCTGTCCTGAAAGATTCTGCTTTCAAGATCCCTGCTTCCCACTTTCCATTTGTCCACTTTGCCCAGAGACACGGCAAAGCCACTTACCTAGGCGCAGACATAAGCACTCGTTCACATGTACCATAGGCACACAGTGACCTGAAGGAGTTTTCAATGAAAACACAAGCATGCTGAAGCAGTGATGAAATTTAATTTTGAATGAGACTTTTCTGAAGCTTCTGCCTGCAAACATTTTCAAGTTTACTGTATTTTTTTGTATGTACACTTTACACCTCAATCTTTGTGGGTTTCCCTGGTACTAGAAACACACACCTGCTCAAGAGTTCTCTCCTCTGCTAGACACAAGACCATTAACATTTAGTGTCCAATCTAGGATCCAGCTCTGAAACAGAACTTGAATAAATACTTGAGGGGAGAAGTGGGGGGGAGGAGGGGGTGGGGAAGGCAGAAAACTCAGAAAGAACAGATCAGGAATACCTTTCCAATAGGAAAGATAGTAACAACATAGGCAGAAATTAAAACTGTGTTAAAATTGGTCTCATAAGGGTCAAAGCATTCCCTACAGACTAGTACAATTAGAGCATGGACTTTGCATTTTGGGCCTCATGTAGAAGGTCACAACTTTGATGTTGCCAGAGCTAGAAAACAAAGTTATCTTACCCATCAGGACAGGACTCCTCTTGCACTGCACAACAAAACCTGTTATTTCTGTTTAGCACTAGGTAGTATCATTTACCAAGCCTTGGCTCTCAGTGAGTCAGACTAACCCCTGAATGTCTGCCAAGTCAGTTTTCCTCTCTCTCATTAGGTCCCTGATTTTTTTTATGTAATGGTGGGAAAACTGCTTGGAAGAAGGCACTTAGATGAGAGAAGGATGTGCAAGGTCTAGGCTGTTATTTTCTTGCTCAAACACTTTATACAGCTACTTCACAAGTCTTAGGCATCTGAAGACTTCTTTGTCTGAAGCATTTCAGGAAGATAAGGAAATAGAGCCTTCTCCATCTTTACAATTATGAACAACAGCAGAATTGCACCCACAAAAAAACACCAGTATTTTTTGGTTTGTTTTGTTGATCACATCAGATCTGAATCTTTTGGTGGTTGATGCATAGCTGCCACATTTTCCAAATATAGCTTTAGCATAATCCTCCATGATCACAGTACAACTCCATTTGTGTAATCACTGTCCCCAGGCACTCTTTCAGGAGATATGTCCCTCTACTATCCTGGGCTGAGATGGCTGATGAAGGAAGACCAAGGAAAAGGTATTACTAAATGCTTAGCTTGACACCATTCTTTTGCTCATTTTTTTCCAGCTATTTTTAGAATTCCCTTCACAAAAACCGCCTCAGATTTTGTCTGTTTCTGCACATCATATGGGACAAAGATAAAAAAATCAGAGAGCTTTCTGAAAACTGTATCTCTGCTTAGTTACTACATCAAGTAGATTCGGAAAATCATAGAAACATGGAATATTTGGGTTGGAATGGACCTTTAAAGATCATCTAGTTCCAAGATTCTGCTGTGGGCAGGGATATCTATGGTAGACAGGAGCACTCATATTCCCCTCACTCACTCACTACTATTGTCCCGCCTTTATGCTGAGTAAAATCAGTCGGCAGCCCAAAGATCTGATCCTGCAGAGTGAAGAGCATCTTCAGCTGTCAGCTGTCAGACTTGCAGCGTTTCATGATAATGAATTGCAGCAATGAAGCTGGTAAAGGGTCTGGAGAGCAAGTCTGCTGTGGAGTGGCTGAGGGAACCGGGGTTGTTTAGCCTGAAGAAAAGGAAGGTGAGGGGAGACCTTATTGCTCTCTACAGCTACCTGAAAGGAGGTTATAGCGAGATGGAGGTTGCTCTCTTGTCCCATGTAACAAGTGACACTATGAGAGGAAGCTGCCTCAAGTTGTGCCAGGGGAGGTTTAGGTTGGATATTAGGAAAAATTTCCTTACAGAAAGGGTTATAAAGCACTGGAACAGGCTGCCCAGGGAAGGGGTTGAATCACCTTCCATGAAGGTATTTAGAATTTGACATGTAGATGTGGAGCTTAGAGACATCATGTAGTGGTGGACTTGGCAGTGTTAGGTTTACTGTTGGTCTTGATTATCTTAAATTTCTTTTCCAACATAAATGATTCTATGATTTTATTCTAAGTGCTGAGCAGTACCTGGCTGGGGCCCTATAGAGCTATAAAGAAAAACTAGTTTTCTTCCCAATGCTTTTATTTCTTGCTTGTACTGTGTTTTTTATCAGAAAACAAATCTTAATTAAAGGCAAAGCAATGAAAATAAGAAACACATATACAAAAAATAAGACGTATAAAGCATATTTTATCCTGAGCACAGCCTTCTAGAGCATGCTGTAGGTATATTAACATTAGTATTCAGATCTATGGAACAGAATGCTATTATTAAGGTGACTGAAGAGTTTTTAATCTTATAAATATGTATGACTTTGTAGAACAGTAAGGAAATATATTCTGCTCAAAGTTCTTCTAATCCTGAATATTTTAGTAAAACTTACAGCATTTTTCTACAAGTGCTATAAATTATCTACTTTAAAATTTGATAAAGACTATTTGAGAAATAATTATGTGTATATGTTCATTAGATTGGAGTTGGAGGACTGAGAGATAAGGGCATTAGGTCAAGTCTTTCAATCTGCCTCCAGATACTCATTTCCACTATAATGCCTATAAGCACATTATGGCAACAGAATCTCAGTGTTTAGAGATTTCTAATTCATTCTTACTCTCTCATTGCAAGACAGACATTCTTAGACAGTGCTTACAAAAACAAACACAGAATTTGAGCATACTCAGCTGAGATGTTCCTCTCACCCCTCCCTGTCCCCCATAATCTTCCTGCCTGCTGAAGACAATCAACATGCAAGACTTTAGCAAGCAGTTAGTAAATGTTGATTCAGACCACAATGTTTACTTAATATTGGCATTGCTTTATCTTTCGTTTTAAGTTAATCACAAACAATCCTCCTCCAATCCTTGCCAAGAAACATCCCTTAAGTCCATTGCAAATCATAGACATAATCTGTGTAAATAATTAATCTGCCTGAATCTTATTCCAGCAACACCTGCACCAACACTGATTACCAGATGTGTAATTGCATTTTGCTTGTATTTAAATAGATTTGCCTCTGCTTTCCATAGTGGACAGTACCTCACCTCCCTTGCAACTGAGGGCAGAATTTTTTTACCTCTTTTTTGCTCCCTGATGTGAGTGAGCACTGAGATAAATTGAGGTTATATCAAGATTACTTTGTCCAGCTTCTGCTGAAGTTAGAGGTCAATGTGTGGATCAAGAAGGGGCAAAATAAACCTCTCATGAGCTTGAGTAGTAGTAATAATAATAATAATAATAATAACAACAACAACAACAACAATAATAATAGTAATAGTAATAATAATAGTGATTGAACTCTCCCATGTTTCCCATTGGCTCAGAAATTACCGCATAAACTGGTTTCATTCAAAAATTCTCCATGATAGCATACTAGTTTGATCTTTTGATTAATGCTTTCTATGGAAAAATTTTTAAGCACTCTTCTGTCTAGCATCTCACTTCACCATTCAAATGTCTGAGATTCAGGTTTCTCAAAACCCAGTTACATGACATCCATAAATATGCGTATATATATATGTATATATACACACACATATACATGACACAATATACATACAAGAACATGTGCAAGTCATGTATAATATCAAAGTGTTCATACTGAAGAGCTTTTGCTTGAGCTTCAGTTGTTTGGGTCATCAACTGTACTGTAAGATACATACAAGGAGAAATTCCTTTTCAAGCAAAGGGTCAGCACAGTGTGATAGTTTTGAATCATTTCATCCCTGTTTAACCTTTGTTTTTTAGCCCAGACATAAATTCATACACTGCACCTGAATATGACAGGTACAACAATTTAGATGTTTTCTGTGCAGGAGACATAGTACTGTACAGTACACTGATGTACAGTCTAACATCTCGGATGTAACAAGTTAGAGAAAAAAGAATCTATCTTCAAGCTGGAAAGAACTTTCTCTAACTTTCTGTGTTATAGTGTATTAAGTGATCTGCTTAGCTGATTAAGACTAGTTGGATTTTGTCCAAAACCTGTCCAGCCCACCGCTTTTACTCAGTCCTGTTTCTAGACTTTTTCTCGTTGTCATTCTAGATAATCCGGTCTAGGTAACTTGACTCTGAAAGGTACTGACAGTTTGTGTTGAACAGCAGGAGCACGGTAAAACATGACTGCTTCTATATGGTCACAGATTTTCTCTACAGCACTTCTCTCTGAAATTATGATTCCGAAATCAAGGAAAACTAATATTCTGGCTTTCAATGTTGCTTCAGACTCATATGTTATGATTTGGGGCAGTCTTATATTTGGCCATATATTTTGTCCTTCTCAGACTGAAGATTTATTGTGTAATATTGGTGGTATTTTTTCCCATTTCAGGTAATTGCAGAAATAAGGGTTTTAGCCTAAGTACACTGTTGTTACACATAAAGACTTAGAGGAGGCAAAGAGAAAAATTGGATAACTACAAGGAATGTAGTACATTTTCTTACAGGTGACCTTTACCTCCTATCCATTAGTGGAAGGCAGACCAAAACAAACTAATTTATAGTTATGGGATTAGAAATCATCTAAAGCAACAACATAAAATAAACCCAGGGGACTATACAGTCAGTCAGGAACACTGTTAAACAATATCTTGGAGTGACACAGATGAAGGGAAGAACTTCATATACTTCAACAATATTGTTAAGCAAAAGAAACATTTATATCTGAAAAGAGAAAGCCAGATATGTCTTCATAACTCTAATCCAAAGAAAGAGAAATTTTACCCTCAGGAGAAAAAATTGTATATTGAATTCCAGTGTAACTGCTCTTTTTTGGTTATATGTCAAAATGTTACTACCTAATTTCCAAGCATTCGTGAACGGCTGTCCATAGCACATTCTTAACATCCTCTGACCAAGAAATAATCATAGATAAGTGTTGTGAAGAAGGATGAAGCAGAACAAGTTGGATTATATGTACAGTCAAAATGATTGTTGTGAATTCTTCCAGCTGAAGAAAATGTGGCAAAGCAGGCCTTATGTTAGAGGTCACAGGAAAGAGAAACTAAGGCAGTCTGAAGCCATAACAGAAGACTTTAAGTTAGTTTCATGAAATGAAAAAGAAAAAAACTATGCAGGAAGGAGAAAAAAGGGATCTCTAGACCAAAAACATGAGAAAAGAGAACAATGAGGTATACTGTTACTTTGCTTACAGCACACAGTCACCCATGAATATATAATAATCAACAGGATAAACAGAGGAAAGTTACAAACGTACTGGTTATTGAAAGCAACATTCAAAGCAGTGCTAAATCAGTTTTCCTTATAGCTTTTGGGCCATCTCTTAGCTCCACCTCCATGTTGAAGGAATGAGAACATGCCAGAATCAGTGCCTGCAGATATAAACACATTTGCTGCTGCCAGCAATTAGAGTTAGTTAATTTTCAGCTGATACAAAATATCAGCCGTTTCTCAGCCAACACACAATATTTAAAGCCAGTTATCACAGTTTAATATTGCTCCTCAGGATCTAAACTGTGGCTACTAATGGCTCCTGTTTAATATTTTGAGGATGCTTTTCAACACTTTTGTAATCCTCTGGGGAACAGTGATCTATACTTGGTGAAATGCTGAAAGACACTGTCTTCACAAAGTCACAGAGTGCTTCTTGCAGAGCCCCAAATGTAAGTACCCATTCCAACTGCAACCTATATGCTTTTCTTGTTAGTCACGTGTTGTCACGTGGGTGTCTAACAAGCGGAAGTCTTCAAGAAGATGTAAATGAGAGTCAGATCTCAGCAAAGACTAATGGTGAAACATACACAAATGTAAAAATTGAGGTGTGCTAAATTTGAATAGACTAAATGTCTGTGATTCCTGCTAATGCTGGGTTTTACTAAACAGAGTTGAGAATTTTCTGTGCTTTGTTATTGTCCGAACATTCACCACTGTTTGCATTTGCAATGTTAGAGTTAAAACTAAAATACAGAGTAGAGGAGTGAAGTAAAGCTGGTATAATTGAACTCCTTTTAAAAAGTAGAGATGTATTTTTAATGTACTGATTCAACCCATGTGAATAAGCAAATTCTTAATGCAGCATAATGTAAGTAGGTATAATTTTGTTCCACATGCTTTACTGAGAAATTCTAAGTGATATAATCCAGAGAGAGTTAAGATTATCAAGGATCAGGAAGTCCCAGCTCCACATGGACAGAACCTTCCTGTATAGTGTCCATTGCAGTAGATGAAAAAAAAGCTGCAGTACCATATATGGGTGCCTGCTGGTCACACATCAGCAGACTCAACCACACAGATTTGTTATTTAGTGTTGAGGATGTCTGTTCTGGCCAAAGAGGCAGTTATCTACTGTGCTCCTTTAAGTGTGCAATTGGCTTTCATCCCATAGTCTCCACATCTAGGGGTGAAGGAAAAGAAATGCCCCTCTGTTTTTCAGAAATTACACATTACTCTTGTATATACAGCATTTCAGTGCTGGAGGGGAAATTTCTGATATGTAACATGGCTATAAGTCTAGCTGTATTTTTTTATGACTAGAGATTTTTCTTTAAAGATGTTTTGTGGTGGTAAAGTCAGATGGATCATACTTTCACAGTTTGAAAGTAGCTCTTTGAAGACTGATTGAAACCTGCGTAAATCACAGCAAACTCTGATAACACTGTTTCTTTGCCAATTATCCACCGTATATGGGAGAGTTTCCATGAAAATCTTCAAATGCTATTTGTTCGGCGACCAGTAGGACACGACATAGTACACAAAAGGGACCTTCTTAAACTCAAGCTGCATGTGTAATAGCTATGCAAAATTACTAATCAGTTTTTGAATATGTATCATTATTTGGGGGAAAATAATGAATATGTGTGTAATTAGGTGACATAAGCTTTGGCTGGGGCAGCACATGGGGTGCATGATTTGAGGAAGAGATTCTCCTTGCACCCAGCGCTAATAAGATAAAGAAAATGCTGCATCTTAATGCTACATTGGTCTTCAGGAGCTTCTCTTATGAATTTTCAGTAACAGGAGAGAGGTTAATAAATACATAGTTAAGTATACACAAGTAAATATACATTCTCTTCTGTTGAATCCATATCCCTGTTTAGCAAACAAAGCCCTCGCCCCTTGGCCACCATCCAAAGGGAGGGTGGGGGTGGCGGGGAGAGCCGTAGTCTCTGTAACCTCCGAAGTTTCAGTCCAGAAATGAACTGTTTAGGAAAACTTTCCCAAGAAAGTCTTTCCCTCTAACCCCCCGTAGGAGATGGCTTGTGTCTGCTGTTCCATGGTCTGTGGGCAGGGGTGTCATGCGTCTCTCGGGTGATGATCCAGCTGCGTCTGGCCCCTGCAGGATGACTTCAGCACTGGCTTAGGGGAACAGTCCTCTCTCTCGTCCCTCAGCAGTGGATCCCTCGATATGGGGGCGGGAGCGCCTTGTGTGTGCCTTTCCATCCCCCTTGAGGATACAGGAGACTTAAAAGTGAGTCTTTTACTGCTTTGTGGAGGAATCTGCGTTTTTTCTCTCTCTCTGATGGAAATCTCTCTGTCAGTCCTGGGCGAAACTCAAATGGGTGCATGCCCAGGCGAGTGTCACAAACTTGTCTTTTTATACACTTAGTTGCTGAGATGCTTGATTGACATGCCTCAGCTCCAATAAGAAGCTGAGAGGGTGGTGGCATTTCCCCTCCAAAAGTCATGAGAAAGTTTTTGCATGCTTAGGGGGAAAGGAAATGAGGGAGACAGGGGTCTCATCTTAATCCATTACACATACAAAGAAGTTTTCCTTTCTGCAAGCAAGGCTGGATTCCAGGCCTTCAAGCTCTTGAATCAGGAAAATTCATTTTATACACTGTCCTGAGAATCCAGATGAGGGAAGAAAATCTTCCTGATCAGAAATTGTAGCCTATGTATATGCAAAAAATTACCACTCCTGTCCAATGGAGGACAAAAATTAGTACTTCGAAGACAGAGAGGAGGTTTTGGAAAATAGTATGTATTTCAGGACAGCTTTTGGAGGTATTCTAGAGTCACAGACAGTTTTTGACAGATAATATTGACAGTGTCATTATACAAAGACATTGTCTGGCTGGCTTTTGATTATCTGCAGGGGTGGAGACTCCACAATAACCCTGGGCAACATGTGCCAATACTATGTCACCCTCTCACAGAGAAAAAGTGTTTCCTGTTGTTCAGAAGGAACTTCCTATACTGCAGCTTGTACTTTCCAGTCACTTGGCACCACTGAAAAGAGCCTGACTGTATGCTTTACACACTGCCTTCAGGTATTCCTATCTGTTGATGAGATTTCCCCTGAACCTTCTACAAGGTGAACAGTCCCACTCTCACAGCTGTTACTCATAGGAAAGGTGCTCATGTCCCTTAATCACCTCTGTGGTCCCTCACTGGACTTTCTTTAGTATATCCATATTTCTTGTGTACTGAGGAGTCCAGAAATGGACACGGTACTTTAGGTGTGGTCCCACTAGTGCTGAAGAGAGGGGAAGGATTACCTCCCTCAGCCTGCTGGCTACACTCCTTATTTAGTCCAGGATATCACTGGCTTTCTTTGACACATGAGCAAAACTTGTTGGCTTATGTCCAGCTTGACATCCACCAGAATCTGCATGAACTGCCTGATGTTTCTGTCAGCCTGCTTCTGCAGTGTATTGAGATTTCTCTGAATGTCAATATAACCCTCTGACATATCAGCTGCTCCTCCCAATTTTGTGTTATCAGAAACTTCCCGAGGGTATACTTTGCTCTCTCATCCGAATCATTATTGACTCCTTGAGTACAATGTTAGTTACTGGCCTCCAACTAGAGATTGCCACTAGACATAGACAGATCACCACTCTCTGGGCCTGACCACTCAGCCAGTTTTCAATTCACCTCACTGTGTCCACATTTCATTAGCTTCTTTACAAAGATCTCATGGGAGACAGTGTCAAAAGGCTTGCTGAAGTGAAGGCAGGCAATATCAACTGCTTTCCCTTCATCCACCAAGGCAGGGATTTCATGGTCTTTACAAGTTAGTGAGGCACAATTTCCCCTTTGTGAATCCATACTACTTCTCACCATGTCCATGTCCTTCAAGAGTGTAGAATTTGTTTCCCGGAGTAGCTGTTCTATCATCTTTCCAGGGATCAAGGTGCGGCTGGCGAGCCTGTAGTTCTCTGGATCCTCCTTCTTGACCCTTATGAAGACAGAAGTGACATTTTGTTTCATCCAGTCCTCAGACACCGCTCCAGTTGCCACGGTCATTCAAAGATTACCAAGAATGTCCTTACAATCAGAGACTTCCCTTGGTACTCAAGAGTGCATACCATCAGAGCCCCACGGACTTAGGGATGTCCAGATTGCATAAGTATTCTCTGACTTGGTCTTCACCTATCAAGAGGAAGCCTTTCTTGCTCCTGACTTTCCCCATGGTTTTCAAGATCTTGAATTCCTGAAGGGTAGTCTTGCTAGTAAAGACTGAGGTGAAGGAGGCATTTGGTACTTCAGCTTTTTCCATGTCCTGTATAAGCAGGGTCCCTACTCCATTCAGCCATCAGCCCACTTTTTCTTTAGTCTTCCTTTTGTTACTTATGTGCTTGGAAAAGCCTTCCTTGTTGACCTTAACATCCTTTCCCAGATTCAACTCCGGCTTGCTTTGGCTTTCCTAACTACATTTCTGCATGCTTGGACAGTGTCTCTCGATTCCTTTCAGATTTCCCATACTTGCTTCTACCTTCTGTACGTTCTTGTGTTTGAGTTTTTTCAGAATCTCCTTGTTCATCCTTGCAGGCCTCCTGGTATTTTCACCTGACAACCTGCACATTGGGATGGACTGTTCTTTCACTTGGAGGAGGTGGTCATTAAACGTCAACCAACTGTTTTAGAACCCGCTTCCCTCCAGGGCTTTATGCTGGGGGACTCTTTCAAGTGTATCCATTAAGAGGCCGAATTTTGCTCTACTGAATCCCAAGGTTGTGATCTTGATTTTTGCCCTGCTGCCTCCTCTCAGTACCTCATAGTCACTGTAGGCAAGGCTGTCTTTGGCCTTTACATCCCCGAACACTGCAGATGGTTATGAGCCAGTGGTTATGAAACACTGGGCTTATTAAGGGTTTACAGGTAGCACAAAAAATGTAATAGAAGCAGAATGAAACATTCCTCAATTTTTTTCTTTGTCTTGGTGGGAACAAAGTCCCTTTAGCTTTCAAAGACACTTCCATATGAAATCGATAAAAGAGACTTCAGATATATCTAGGCAGGATATGTACTTATAATTTCATCCACCCTGCAACAAAACAGAGAACCATAACTCTTGCAGTAGATTCTTAGGACTCTTCAGTCATTCATATCTTTAACTCTTATATATGTACAAGGGAAGCCATACAGTTACGGAGACAGTAGGGATGTGCTGAAGTTCCCATCAAAAGCATGACGATGGGTGCTGTTCAAATGAGAGAACATGCCAGAGAAAAAAATCAGGAAATGTTTCTTGACTCTGAAGCATTCATTAATTAATTTCTTACTGGAATTTTTCTGTAGAGGTGTGCTTTATATGTACCCCTCCCAAAAAAATCTAATTATTTTTTATTTGTTTTCACATGTGTCTGTATGTTTTTATATTATATATAAGAAGCATGTTTGACCTCTGTCAATCACGTCAGTTGAGTGACTGATTTCTCCACTGATGTCTAACCTGGCATTCCT